>NW_027067117.1:0-15433 GCF_032884065.1 Artemia franciscana | reverse complement strand
AAACTAAAACTTTTGACATAGGAAAAGAGCCTTTAATCACATTCTTCACCATGTGCAATCATAAAATAGTCTAATATCTTCATTTTTTCAATATACGTAGCTATTACCCTCGAAAACTAAAACTTTTGACATAGGAAAAGAGCCTTAATCACATTCTTTACCATGTGCAATTATAAAATAGTCTAATATCTTCTTTTTTTCAACATACGTAGCTATTACCCTCGAAAACTAAAACTTTTGACATAGGAAAAGAGCCTTTAATCACATTCTTTACCATTTGCAATCATAAAATAGTCTAATATCTTCATTTTTTCAACATGCGTAGCTATTACCCTCGAAAACTAAAACTTTTGACATAGGAAAAGAGCCTTTAATCACATTCTTTACCATTTGCAATCATAAAATAGTCTAATATCTTCATTTTTTCAACATACGTAGCTATTACCCTCGAAACTAAAACTTTTGACATAGGAAAAGAGCCTTTAATCACATTTTTTACCATTTGCAATCATAAAATAGTCTAATATCTTCATTTTTTCAACATACGTAGCTATTACCCTCGAAAACTAAAACTTTTGACATAGCAAAAGAGCCTTTTAATCACATTCTTTATCATTTGCAATCATAAAATAGTCTAATATCTTCATTTTTCCAACATACGTAGCTATTACCCTCGAAAACTAAAACTTTTGACATAGGAAAAGAGCCTTTAATCACATTCTTTACCATTTGCAATCATAAAATAGTCTAATATCTTCATTTTTTCAACATACGTAGCTATTACCCTCGAAAACTAAAACTTTTGACATAGGAAAAGAGCCTTTAATCACATTCTTTACCATTTGGAATCATAAAATAGTCTAATATCTTCATTTTTTCAACATACGTAGCTATTAACCTCGAAAACTAAAACTTTTGACATAGGAAAAGAGCCTTTAATCACATTCGTTACCATTTGCAATTATAAAATAGTCTAATATCTTCATTTTTTCAACATACGTAGCTATTACCCTCGAAAACTAAAATTTTGACATAGGAAAAGAGCCTTTAAGCACTTTCTTTACCATGTGCAATCATAAATAGTCTAATATCTTCATTTTTTCAACATACGTAGCTATTACCCTCGAAAACTAAAACTTTTGACATAGGAAAATAGCCTTTAATCACATTCTTTACCATTTGCAATCATAAAATAGTCTAATATCTTCATTTTTCAACATACGTAGCTATTACCCTCGAAAACTAAAACTTTTGACATAGGAAAAGAGCCTTTAATCACATTCTTTAACATGTGCAATCATAAAATAGTCTAATATCTTCATTTTTTTAACATACGTAGCTATTACCCTCAAAAACTAAAACTTTTGACATAGGAAAAGAGCCTTTAATCACATTCTTTACCATGTGCAATCATAAAATAGTCTAATATCTTCATTTTTCCAACATACGTAGCTAATACCCTCGAAAACTAAAACTTTTGCCATAGGAAAAGAGCCTTTAAGCACATTCTTTACCATGTGCAATCATAAAATAGTCTAATATCTTCATTTTTCCAACATGCGTAGCTATTACCCTCGAAAACTAAAACATTTGCCATAGGAAAAGAGCCTTTAAGCACATTCTTTACCATGTGCAATCATAAAATAGTCTAATATCTTCATTTTTCCAACATACGTAGCTATTACCCTCGAAAACTAAAACTTTTGACATAGGAAAAGAGCCTTTAATCACATTCTTTACCATGTGCAATCATAAAATAGTCTAATATCTTCATTTTTCCAACATACGTAGCTATTACCCTCGAAAACGAAAACTTTTGAAATAGGAAAAGAGCCTTTAATCAATTTCTTTACCATGTGCAATCATAAAATAGTCTAATATCTTCATTTTTCCACCATACGTAGCTATTACCCTCGAAAACTAAAACTTTTGACATAGTAAAAGAGCCTTTAATCACATTCTTTACCATGTGCAATCATAAAATAGTCTAATATCTTCATTTTTTCAACATACATAGCTATTACCCTCGAAAACTAAATCTTTTGCCATAGAAAAAGAGCCTTTAATCACATTCTTTACCATGTGCAATCATAAAATAGTCTAATATCTTCATTTTTCCAACATACGTAGCTATTACCCTTGAAAAATAAAACTTTTGACATAGGAAAAGAGCCTTTAAGCACATTCTTTACAATTTGCAATCATAAAATAGTCTAATATCTTCATTTTTTCAACATACGTAGCTATTACCCTCGAAAACTAAAACTGTTGACATAGAAAAAGAGCCTTTAATCACATTCTTTACCATGTGCAATCATAAAATAGTCTAATATCTTCATTTTTTCAACATACGTAGCTATTACCCTCGAAAACTAAAACTTTTGACATAGGAAAAGAGCCTTTAATCACATTCTTTACCATGTGCAATCATAAAATAGTCTAATATCTTCATTTTTCCAACATACGTAGCTATTACCCTCGAAAACTAAAACTTTTGACATAGGAAAAGAGCCTTTAAGCACATTCTTTACAATTTGCAATCATAAAATAGTCTATTATCTTCATTTTTTCAACATACGTAGCTATTACCCTCGAAAACTAAAACTTTTGACATAGAAAAAGAGCCTTTAATCACATTCTTTACCATTTGCAATCATAAAATAGTCTAATTTCTTCATTTTTTCAACAAACGTAGCTATTACCCTCGAAAACTAAAACTTTTGACATAGGAAAAGAGCCTTTAATCACATTCTTTACCATTTGCAATCATAAATAGTCTAATATCTTCATTTTTTCAACATACGTAGCTATTACCCTCGAAAACTAAACTTTTGACATAGGAAAAGAGCCTTTAATCACATTCTTTACCTTTTACAATCATAAAATAGTCTAATATCTTCATTTTTTTCAATATACGTAGCTATTACCCTCGAAAACTAAAACTTTTGACATAGGAAAAGAGCCTTTAATCACATTCTTTACCATTTGCAATCATAAAATAGTCTAATATCTTCATTTTTTCAACATACGTAGCTATTACCCTCGAAAACTAAAACTTTTGACATAGGAAAAGAGCCTTTAATCAAATTCTTTACCATTTGCAATCATAAAATAGTCTAATATCTTCATTTTTTCAACATACGTAGCTATTACCCTCGAAAACTAAAACTTTTGATATAGGAAAAGAGCCTTTAATCACATTCTTTACCATGTACAATCATAAAATAGTCTAATATCTTCATTTTTCCAACATACGTAGCTATTACCCTCGAAAACTAAAACTTTTAACATAGGAAAAGAGCCTTTAATCACATTCGTTACCATTTGCAATTATAAAATAGTCTAATATCTTCATTTTTTCAACATACGTAGCTATTACCCTCGAAAACTAAAACTTTTGAAATAGAAAAGAGCCTTTAAGCACTTTCTTTACCATGTGCAATCATAAAATAGTCTAATATCTTCATTTTTCCAACATACGTAGCTATTACCCTCGAAAACTAAAACTTTTGACATAGGAAAAGAGCCTTTAATCACATTCTTTACCATTTGCAATCATAAAATAGTCTAATATCTTCATTTTTTCAACATACGTAGCTATTACCCTCGAAAACTAAAACTTTTGACATAGGAAAAGAGCCTTTAATCACATTCTTTACCATGTGCAATCATAAAATAGTCTAATATCTTCATTTTTTCAACATACGTAGCTATTACCCTCGAAAACTAAAACTTTTGACATAGGAAAAGAGCCTTTAATCACATTCTTTACCATGTGCAATCATAAAATAGTCTAATATCTTCATTTTTCCAACATACGTAGCTATTACCCTCGAAAACTAAAATTTTTGCCATAGGAAAAGAGCCTTTAAGCACATTCTTTACCATGTGCAATCATAAAATAGTCTAATATCTTCATTTTTCCAACATACGTAGCTATTACCCTCGAAAACTAAGACTTTTGCCATAGGAAAAGAGCCTTTAATCACATTCTTTACCATGTGCAATCATAAAATAGTCTAATATCTTCATTTTTTCAACATACGTAGCTATTACCCTCGAAAACTAAAACTTTTGACATAGGAAAAGAGCCTTTAATCACATTCTTTACCATGTGCAATCATAAAATAGTCTAATATCTTCATTTTTCCAACATACGTAGCTATTACCCTCGAAAACTAAAACTTTTGCCATAGGAAAAGAGCCTTTAAGCACATTCTTTACCATGTGCAATCATTAAATAGTCTAATATCTTCATTTTTCCAACATACGTAGCTATTACCCTCGAAAACTAAAACTTTTGCCATAGGAAAAGAGCCTTTAAGCACATTCTTTACCATGTGCAATCATAAAATAGTCTAATATCTTCATTTTTCCAACATACGTAGCTATTACCCTCGAAAACTAAAACTTTTGAAATAGGAAAAGAGCCTTTAATCACATTCTTTACCATTTGCAATCATAAAATAGTCTAATATCTTCATTTTCTCAACATACGTAGCTATTACCCTCGAAAACTAAAACTTTTAAAATAGGAAAAGAGCGTTTAAGCACTTTCTTTACCATGTGCAATCATAAAATAGTCTAATATCTTCATTTTTCCAACATACGTAGCTATTACCCTCGAAAACTAAAACTTTTGACATAGGAAAAGAGCCTTTAATCACATTCTTTACCATTTGCAATCATAAAATAGTCTAATATCTTCATTTTTTCAACATACGTAGCTATTACCCTCGAAAACTAAAACTTTTGACATAGGAAAAGAGCCTTTAATCACATTCTTTACCATGTGCAATCATAAAATAGTCTAATATCTTCATTTTTTCAACATACGTAGCTATTACCCTCGAAAACTAAAACTTTTGACATAGGAAAAGAGCCTTTAATCACATTCTTTACCATGTGCAATCATAAAATAGTCTAATATCTTCATTTTTCCAACATACGTAGCTATTACCCTCGAAAACTAAAATTTTTGCCATAGGAAAAGAGCCTTTAAGCACATTCTTTACCATGTGCAATCATAAAATAGTCTAATATCTTCATTTTTTCCAACATACGTAGCTATTACCCTCGAAAACTAAGACTTTTGCCATAGGAAAAGAGCCTTTAATCACATTCTTTACCATGTGCAATCATAAAATAGTCTAATATCTTCATTTTTTCAACATACGTAGCTATTACCCTCGAAAACTAAAACTTTTGACATAGGAAAAGAGCCTTTAATCACATTCTTTACCATGTGCAATCATAAAATAGTCTAATATCTTCATTTTTCCAACATACGTAGCTATTACCCTCGAAAACTAAAACTTTTGCCATAGGAAAAGAGCCTTTAAGCACATTCTTTACCATGTGCAATCATAAAATAGTCTAATATCTTCATTTTTCCAACATACGTAGCTATTACCCTCGAAAACTAAAACTTTTGCCATAGGAAAAGAGCCTTTAAGCACATTCTTTACCATGTGCAATCATAAAATAGTCTAATATCTTCATTTTTCCAACATACGTAGCTATTACCCTCGAAAACTAAAACTTTTGAAATAGGAAAAGAGCCTTTAATCACATTCTTTACCATTTGCAATCATAAAATAGTCTAATATCTTCATTTTTTCAACATACGTAGCTATTACCCTCGAAAACTAAAACTTTTGACATAGGAAAAGAGCCTTTAATCACATTCTTTACCATGTGCAATCATAAAATAGTCTAATATCTTCATTTTTCCAACATACGTAGCTATTACCCTCGAAAACAAAAACTTTTGAAATAGAAAAAGAGCCTTTAATCACTTTCTTTACCATGTGCAATCATAAAATAGTCTAATATCTTCATTTTTCCAACATACGTAGCTATTACCCTCGAAAACTAAAACTTTTGACATAGGAAAAGAGCCTTTAATCACATTCTTTACCATGTGCAATCATAAAATAGTCTAATATCTTCATTTTTCCAACATACGTAGCTATTACCCTCGAAAACAAAAACTTTTGAAATAGAAAAAGAGCCTTTAATCACTTTCTTTACCATGTGCAATCATAAAATAGTCTAATATCTTCATTTTTCCCAACATACGTAGCTATTACCCTCGAAAACTAAAACTTTTGACATAGGAAAAGAGCCTTTAATCACATTCTTTACCATGTGCAATCATAAAATAGTCTAATATCTTCATTTTTCCAACATACGTAGCTATTACCCTCGAAAACAAAAACTTTTGAAATAGAAAAAGAGCCTTTAATCACTTTCTTTACCATGTGCAATCATAAAATAGTCTAATATCTTCATTTTTCCAACATACGTAGCTATTACCCTCGAAAACTAAAACTTTTGACATAGGAAAAGAGCCTTTAATCAAATTCTTTACCATTTGCAATCATAAAATAGTCTAATATCTTCATTTTTTCAACATACGTAGCTATTACCCTCGAAAACTAAAACTTTTGACATAGGAAAAGAGCCTTTAATCACATTCTTTACCATGTACAATCATAAAATAGTCTAATATCTTCATTTTTCCAACATACGTAGCTATTACCCTCGAAAACTAAAACTTTTAACATAGGAAAAGAGCCTTTAATCACATTCGTTACCATTTGCAATTATAAAATAGTCTAATATCTTCATTTTTTCAACATACGTAGCTATTACCCTCGAAAACTAAAACTTTTGAAATAGAAAAAGAGCCTTTAAGCACTTTCTTTACCATGTGCAATCATAAAATAGTCTAATATCTTCATTTTTCCAACATACGTAGCTATTACCCTCGAAAACTAAAACTTTTGACATAGGAAAAGAGCCTTTAATCACATTCTTTACCATTTGCAATCATAAAATAGTCTAATATCTTCATTTTTTCAACATACGTAGCTATTACCCTCGAAAACTAAAACTTTTGACATAGGAAAAGAGCCTTTAATCACATTCTTTACCATGTGCAATCATAAAATAGTCTAATATCTTCATTTTTTCAACATACGTAGCTATTACCCTCGAAAACTAAAACTTTTGACATAGGAAAAGAGCCTTTAATCACATTCTTTACCATGTGCAATCATAAAATAGTCTAATATCTTCATTTTTCCAACATACGTAGCTATTACCCTCGAAAACTAAAATTTTTGCCATAGGAAAAGAGCCTTTAAGCACATTCTTTACCATGTGCAATCATAAAATAGTCTAATATCTTCATTTTTCCAACATACGGAGCTATTACCCTCGAAAACTAAGACTTTTGCCATAGGAAAAGAGCCTTTAATCACATTCTTTACCATGTGCAATCATAAAATAGTCCTAATATCTTCATTTTTTCAACATACGTAGCTATTACCCTCGAAAACTAAAACTTTTGACATAGGAAAAGAGCCTTTAATCACATTCTTTACCATGTGCAATCATAAAATAGTCTAATATCTTCATTTTTCCAACATACGTAGCTATTACCCTCGAAAACTAAAACTTTTGCCATAGGAAAAGAGCCTTTAAGCACATTCTTTACCATGTGCAATCATAAAATAGTCTAATATCTTCATTTTTCCAACATACGTAGCTATTACCCTCGAAAACTAAAACTTTTGCCATAGGAAAAGAGCCTTTAAGCACATTCTTTACCATGTGCAATCATAAAATAGTCTAATATCTTCATTTTTCCAACATACGTAGCTATTACCCTCGAAAACTAAAACTTTTGAAATAGGAAAAGAGCCTTTAATCACATTCTTTACCATTTGCAATCATAAAATAGTCTAATATCTTCATTTTTTCAACATACGTAGCTATTACCCTCGAAAACTAAAACTTTTGACATAGGAAAAGAGCCTTTAATCACATTCTTTACCATGTGCAATCATAAAATAGTCTAATATCTTCATTTTTCCAACATACGTAGCTATTACCCTCGAAAACAAAAACTTTTGAAATAGAAAAAGAGCCTTTAATCACTTTCTTTACCATGTGCAATCATAAAATAGTCTAATATCTTCATTTTTCCAACATACGTAGCTATTACCCTCGAAAACTAAAACTTTTGACATAGGAAAAGAGCCTTTAATCACATTCTTTACCATGTGCAATCATAAAATAGTCTAATACCTTCATTTTTTCAACATACGTAGCTATTACCCTCGAAAACTAAAACTTTTGCCATAGAAAAAGAGCCTTTAATCACATTCTTTACCATGTGCAATCATAAAATAGTCTAATATCTTCATTTTTCCAACATACGTAGCTATTACCCTCGAAAACTAAAACTTTTGACATAGGAAAAGAGCCTTTAAGCACATTCTTTACTATTTGCAATCATAAAATAGTCTAATATCTTCATTTTTTCAACATACGTAGCTATTACCCTCGAAAACTAAAACTTTTGACATAGAAAAAGAGCCTTTAATCACATTCTTTACCATGTGCAATCATAAAATAGTCTAATATCTTCATTTTTTCAACATACGTAGCTATTACCCTCGAAAACTAAAACTTTTGACATAGGAAAAGAGCCTTTAATCACATTCTTTACCATGTGCAATCATAAAATAGTCTAATATCTTCATTTTTTCAACACACGTACTAGTACCCTCGAAAACTAAAACTTTTGCCATAGAAAAAGAGCCTTTAATCACATTCTTTACCATGTGCAATCATAAAATAGTCTAATATCTTCATTTTTTCAACATACGTAGCTATTACCCTCGAAAACTAAAATTTTTGACATAGGAAAAGAGCCTTTAATCACATTCTTTACCATGTGCAATCCTAAAATAGTCTAATATCTTCATTTTTTCAACATACGTAGCTATTACCCTCGAAAACTAAAACTTTTGCCATAGAAAAAGAGCCTTTAATCACATTCTTTACCATGTGCAATCATAAAATAGTCTAATATCTTCATTTTTTCAACATACGTAGCTATTACCCTCGAAAACTAAAACTTTTGACATAGGAAAAGAGCCTTTAAGCACATTCTTTACAATTTGCAATCATAAAATAGTCAAATATCTTCATTTTTTCAACATACGTAGCTATTACCCTCGAAAACTAAAACATTTGACATAGAAAAAGAGCCTTTAATCACATTCTTTACCATGTGCAATCATAAAATAGTCTAATATCTTCATTTTTTCAACATAAGTAGTTATTACCCTCGAAAACTAAAACTTTTGACATAGGAAAAGAGCCTTTAATCACATTCTTTACCATGTGCAATCATAAAATAGTCTAATATCTTCATTTTTTTCAACATACGTAGCTATTACCTTCAAAAACTAAAACTTTTGCCATAGAAAAAGAGCCTTTAATCACATTCTTTACCATGTGCAATCATAAAATAGTCTAATATCTTCATTTTTCCAACATACGTAGCTATTACCCTCGAAAACTAGAACTTTTGACATAGGAAAAGAGCCTTTAAGCACATTCTTTACAATTTGCAATCATAAAATAGTCTAATATCTTCATTTTTTCAACATACGTAGCTATTACCCTCGAAAACTAAAACTTTTGACATAGAAAAAGAGCCTTTAATCACATTCTTTACCATGTGCAATCATAAAATAGTCTAATATCTTCATTTTTTCAACATACGTAGCTATTACCCTCGAAAACTAAAACTTTTGACATAGGAAAAGAGCCTTTAATCACATTCGTTACCATTTGCAATTATAAAATAGTCTAATATCTTCATTTTTTCAACAAACGTAGCTATTACCCTCGAAAACTAAAACTTTTGACATAGGAAAAGAGCCTTTAATCACATTCTTTACCATTTGCAATCATAAAATAGTCTAATATCTTCATTTTTTCAACATACGTAGTTATTACCCTCGAAAACTAAAACTTTTGACATAGGAAAAGAGCCGTTAATCACATTCTTTACCATTTGCAATCATAAAATAGTCTAATATCTTCATTTTTTCAACAAACGTAGCTATTATCCTCGAAAACTAAAACTTTTGACATAGGAAAAGAGCCTTTAATCACATTCTTTACCATTTGCAATCATAAAATAGTCTAATATCTTCATTTTTTCAACATACGTAGCTATTACCCTCGAAAACTAAAACTTTTGACATAGGAAAAGAGCCTTTAATCAAATTCTTTACCATTTGCAATCATAAAATAGTCTAATATCTTCATTTTTTCAACAGACGTAGCTATTACCCTCGAAAACTAAAACTTTTGACATAGGAAAAGAGCCTTTAATCACATTCTGTACCATGTGCAATCATAAAATAGTCTAATATCTTCATTTTTCCAACATACGTAGCTATTACCCTCGAAAACTAAAACTTTTAACATAGAAAAGGAGCCTTTAATCACATTCGTTACCATTTGCAATTATAAAATAGTCTAATATCTTCATTTTTTCAACATACGTAGCTATTACCCTCGAAAACTAAAACTTTTGAAATAGAAAAAGAGCCTTTAAGCACTTTCTTTACCATGTGCAATCATAAAATAGTCTAATATCTTCATTTTTCCAACATACGTAGCTATTACCCTCGAAAAATAAAACTTTTGACATAGGAAAATAGCCTTTAATCACATTCTTTACCATTTGCAATCATAAAATAGTCTAATATCTTCATTTTTTCAACAAACGTAGCTATTACCCTCGAAAACTAAAACTTTTGACATAGGAAAAGAGCCTTTAATCACATTCTTTACCATGTGCAATCATAAAATAGTCTAATATCTTCATTTTTTCAACATACGTAGCTATTACCCTCGAAAACTAAAACTTTTGACATAGGAAAAGAGCCTTTAATCAAATTCTTTACCATTTGCAATCATAAAATAGTCTAATATCTTCATTTTTCCAACATACGTAGCTATTATCCTCGAAAACTAAAACTTTTGACATAGGAAAAGAGCCTTTAAGCACATTCTTTACCATGTGCAATCATAAAATAGTCTAATATCTTCATTTTTCCAACATACGTAGCTATTACCCTCGAAAACTAAAACTTTTAACATAGGAAAAGAGCCTTTAATCACATTCGTTACCATTTGCAATTATAAAATAGTCTAATATCTTCATTTTTTCAACATACGTAGCTATTACCCTCGAAAACTAAAACTTTTGAAATAGAAAAAGAGCCTTTAAGCACTTTCTTTACCATGTGCAATCATAAAATAGTCTAATATCTTCATTTGTCCAACATACGTAGCTATTACCCTCGAAAAATAAAACTTTTGACATAGGAAAAGAGCCTTTAATCACATTCTTTACCATTTGCAATCATAAAATAGTCTAATATCTTCATTTTTTCAACATACGTAGCTATTATCCTCGAAAACTAAAACTTTTGACATAGGAAAAGAGCCTTGAATCACATTCTTTACCATGTGCAATCATAAAATAGTCTAATATCTTCATTTTTTCAACATACGTAGCTATTACCCTCGAAAACTAAAACTTTTGACATAGGAAAAGAGCCTTTAATCACATTCTTTACTATGTGCAATCATAAAATAGTCTAATATCTTCATTTTTCCAACATACGTAGCTATTACCCTCGAAAACTAAAACTTTTGCCATGGGAAAAGAGCCTTTAAGCACATTCTTTACCATGTGCAATCATAAAATAGTCTAATATCTTCATTTTTCCAACATACGTAGCTATTACCCTCGAAAACTAAAACTTTTGCCATAGGAAAAGAGCCTTTAATCACATTCTTTACCATGTGCAATCATAAAATAGTCTAATATCTTCATTTTTCCAACATACGTAGCTATTACCCTCGAAAACTAAAACTTTTGCAATAGAAAAGAGCCTTTAAGCACATTCTTTACCATGTGCAATCATAAAATAGTCTAATATCTTCATTTTTCCAACATACGTAGCTATTACCCTCGAAAATTAAAACTTTTGCCATAGGAAAAGAGCCTTCAAGCACATTCTTTACCATGTGCAATCATAAAATAGTCTAATATCTTCATTTTTCCAACATACGTTGCTATTACCCTCGAAAACTAAAACTTTTGACATAGGAAAAGAGCCTTTAATCACATTCTTTACCATGTGCAATCATATAGTCTAATATCTTCATTTTTTCAACATACGTAGCTATTACCCTCGAAAACTAAAACTTTTGCCATAGAAAAAGAGCCTTTAATCACATTCTTTACCATGTGCAATCATAAAATAGTCTAATATCTTCATTTTTCCAACATACGTAGCTATTACCCTCGAAAACTAAAACTTTTGACATAGGAAAAGAGCCTTTAAGCACATTCTTTACAATTTGCAATCATAAAATAGTCTAATATCTTCATTTTTTCAACATACGTAGCTATTACCCTCAAAAACTAAAACTTTTGACATAGGAAAAGAGCCTTTAATCACATTCTTTACCATGTGCAATCATAAAATAGTCTAATATCTTCATTTTTCCAACATACGTAGCTATTACCCTCGAAAACTAAAACTTTTGACATAGGAAAAGAGCCTTTAAGCACATTCTTTACAATTTGCAATCATAAAATAGTCTAATATCTTCATTTTTTCAACATACGTAGCTATTACCCTCAAAAACTAAAACTTTTGACATAGGAAAAGAGCCTTTAATCACATTCTTTACCATGTGCAATCATAAAATAGTCTAATATCTTCATTTTTCCAACATACGTAGCTATTACCCTCGAAAGCTAAAACTTTTGACATAGGAAAAGAGCCTTTAAGCACATTCTTTACAATTTGCAATCATAAAATAGTCTAATATCTTCATTTTTTCAACATACGTAGCTATTACCCTCGAAAACTAAAACTTTTGCAATAGGAAAAGAGCCTTTAAGCACATTCTTTACCATGTGCAATCATAAAATAGTCTAATATCTTCATTTTTCCAACATACGTAGCTATTACCCTCGAAAACGAAAACTTTTGAAATAGGAAAAGAACCTTGAATCACATTCTTTACCATTTGCAATCATAAAATAGTCTAATATCTTCATTTTTTCAACATACGTAGCAATTACCCTCGAAAACTAAAACTTTTGACATAGGAAAATAGCCTTTAATCACATTCTTTACCATGTGCAATCATAAAATAGTCTAATATCTTCATTTTTCCAACATACGTAGCTATTACCCTCGAAAACGAAAACTTTTGAAATAGGAAAAGAGCCTTTAATCACTTTCTTTACCATGTGCAATCATAAAATAGTCTAATATCTTCATTTTTCCAACATACGTAGCTATTACCCTCGAAAACTAAAACTTTTGACATAGGAAAAGAGCCTTTAATCACATTCTTTACCATGTGCAATCATAAAATAGTCTAATATCTTCATTTTTTCAACATACGTAGCTATTACCCTCGAAAACTAAAACTTTTGCCATAGAAAAAGAGCCTTTAATCACATTCTTTACCATGTGCAATCATAAAATAGTCTAATATCTTCATTTTTCCAACATACGTAGCTATTACCCTCGAAAACTAAAACTTTTGACATAGGAAAAGAGCCTTTAAGCACATTCTTTACAATTTGCAATCATAAAATAGTCTAATATCTTCATTTTTTCAACATACGTAGCTATTACCCTCGAAAACTAAAACTTTTGCCATAGGAAAAGAGCCTTTAAGCACATTCTTTACCATGTGCAATCATAAAATAGTCTAATATTTTCATTTTTCCAACATACGTAGCTATTACCCTCGAAAACAAAAACTTTTGAAATAGGAAAAGAACCTTGAATCACATTCTTTACCATTTGCAATCATAAAATAGTCTAATATCTTCATTTTTTCAACATACGTAGCAATTACCCTCGAAAACTAAAACTTTTGACATAGTAAAAGAGCCTTTAATCACATTCTTTACCATGTGCAATCATAAAATAGTCTAATATCTTCATTTTTCCAACATACGTAGCTATTACCCTCGAAAACGAAAACTTTTGAAATAGGAAAAGAGCCTTTAATCACTTTCTTTACCATGTGCAATCATAAAATAGTATAATATCTTCATTTTTCCAACATACGTAGCTATTACCCTCGAAAACTAAAACTTTTGACATAGGAAAAGAGCCTTTAATCACATTCTTTACCATGTGCAATCATAAAATAGTCTAATATCTTCATTTTTTCAACATACTTAGCTATTACCCTCGAAAACTAAAACTTTTGCCATAGAAAAAGAGCCTTTAATCACATTCTTTACCATGTGCAATCATAAAATAGTCTAATATCTTCATTTTTCCAACATACGTAGCTATTACCCTCGAAAACTAAAACTTTTGACATAGGAAAAGAGCCTTTAAGCACATTCTTTACCATGTGCAATCATAAAATAGTCTAATATCTTCATTTTTTCAACATACGTAGCTATTACCCTCGAAAACTAAAACTTATGCCATAGAAAAAGAGCCTTTAATCACATTCTTTACCATGTGCAATCATAAAATAGTCTAATATCTTCATTTTTCCAACATACGTAGCTATTACCCTCGAAAACTAAAACTTTTGACATAGGAAAAGAGCCTTTAAGCACATTCTTTACAATTTGCAATCATAAAATAGTCTAATATCTTCATTTTTTCAACATACGTAGCTATTACCCTCGAAAACTAAAACTTTTGACATAGAAAAAGAGCCTTTAATCACATTCTTTACCATTTGCAATCATAAAATAGTCTAATATCTTCATTTTTTCAACATACGTAGCTATTACCCTCGAAAACTAAAACTTTTGACATAGGAAAAGAGCCTTTAATCACATTCTTTACCATTTGCAATCATAAAATAGTCTAATATCTTCATTTTTTCAACATACGTAGCTATTACCCTTGAAAACTAAAACTTTTGACATAGGAAAAGAGCCTTTAATCACATTCTTTACCATTTGCAATCATAAAATAGTCTAATATCTTCATTTTTTCAACATACGTAGCTATTACCCTCGAAAACTAAAACTTTTGACATAGGAAAAGAGCCTTTAATCACATTCTTTACCATGTGCAATCATAAAATAGTCTAATATCTTCATTTTTTCAACATACGTAGCTATTACCCTCGAAGACTAAAACTTTGGACATAGGAAAAGAGCCTTTAATCACATTCTTTACCATGTGCAATCATAAAATAGTCTAATATCTTCATTTTTCCAACATACGTAGCTATTACCCTCGAAAACTAAAACTTTTGCCATAGGAAAAGAGCCTTTAAGCACATTCTTTACCATGTGCAATCATAAAATAGTCTAATATCTTCATTTTTCCAACATACGTAGCTATTACCCTCGAAAACTAAAACTTTTGCCATAGGAAAAGAGCCTTTAAGCACATTCTTTACCATGTGCAATCATAAAATAGTCTAATATCTTCATTTTTCCCACATACGTAGCTATTACCCTCGAAAACTAAAACTTTTGAAATAGGAAAAGAGCTTTTAATCACATTCTTTACCATTTGCAATCATAAAATAGTCT
>NW_027067116.1:0-15434 GCF_032884065.1 Artemia franciscana | reverse complement strand
TTGAATATATGCATTTATGTTTAGGGGCTTTTTTGGGAATATCATGTGTATATGGAAAGTTTCTAAAACGGCCAAGATTTTGAAACGGCCAATTGATAGATCTTCTATCACTATGCGTAGCAAACTAAATTGATTTTTGTCTTTGTGGCTATGAAACTGAATTTTCTCATAAAATGTGCCTGCATTGTAGTTTGTTTCACGAAAGAACCTAACTTCGCTTTTTGAGTCTGTTCTGAATAATACAGAAGTACCGGCAGTAGAGTGAAGCTCAGAAAATAATGAGGTGGAAGAATATCGTCCACAGGGTACGCAGCTGTATTGGCTTCAGCCACCTTCGTGCTCTAAGGAGTTTTTGGCAGTGGTGGTAGCTTTCAATCAGTATAGCCTAACAGAACTACAACCTATTCTAATAGTAGAATACTTACGGAAGATCGGTTATTGGACATCAGGGCCATATAAGTCACCATTTTTTTTATATAATAAGCTGGAGCGTCCTCTTGCTTGCTGGAAGAAGATATAGAGGTCAAATTTTAACAGCTACTAGGCTACTGAAGACAGAACTAAGAACTGTCTAAATCAAATTTAGAAGCGTTGTAAAACAAATCAATTAGTTTTGCTAATTTATTTTCAAGTTTAAATGTGGCAACACTGACGACGATGGTACAGTTAAAAACTTATAATTTTGAAATATATCATTTTCCAACGGTATTGGAAGATTGCTGACCAAAGATTACTGCTAGATATGAGCAAGGCCGTATCCATGGAGGGGATTACTCCCTGTCGAAATGTTTGTCCAACTCGTTAAAACATGAACAAATCTTTGACTCTTTGTTAAAGTTTCCTTGTAGCTCCCCCCCCACCAAAAAATTGTAGCTCTACTTTTCTTTGACAAACTTCTTTCGTGATTTTTTTTGAATTAGTATATATTAAACATTCAGTTTATTTTTATTTACTTTTTTTCAGTCTTTTTGAATATTGTAGTAATTTATTTTCGCGTTTCGTCAATGTTTTGAAAAGTTTCAGCACTCTGTTCAAAATGTATCTAGAATGAGTGTATCAAAATGTTTAAAGCAAACTGTGCGTATGAAAGTTGTCAAAAGGCGTATCTGCACTAGTGCAAGAATGGCAGGCTGTATAACTTTTAAACCTTTTGGACATGTTGAGGAGGAAGTTGAACAAATAAAATGACCATGCAAATCATAATGCTTAATACTTTAATATTTGTGTGGATTAGATTTTAGAGGATTAGATTTTCCATGTTAATTTTTGGATTAAAGCATATTATTATGATATATTTTGTTTTTCAGAAAAAGAAACCAAGTAAATCAGAATATACTGTAGAATAAATGTTAATGTTTTAATACGGGAAAAGAAAAGAAAATACTACAGAATAAAAATGATGAAGAAGGCAAATTAACTCATTATCAGATAAACAAAAGAAACATGTTAAGAAAAAAAGTATAAATACGTAAAGAAGAAAATCAAACTCATGATTAGAATATAGTCAATTGCTTTGTTGAACCTCCAGTCCCATCCCCGAAAGAAAAAACAAATCAGCTATCATAAATTTTCAATTGAAATTTTGTGAACTTTTTGAACTCTTAGAAAAATAAACTAATCTTATACCTTGTGACAGCGTGGTGGATAAGCGTTGTTCTCATGATCAATGGGTCAGCGGTTCAATCCCTCGTGTCCCAAGGAAGCCAATAAAGAAACTTTTCTGAAAAATTTTTCTTTTAGCAATACTTTTTTTTTACAATAATGGTCATTCAGTGATCTATATATCTTTTATATAATCTATGACATCATGAGTTTTGTCCGGTATGACGCCTATGTAAAATGATAATATTCTGTATATGTTACTATGAAAAATTATACAATTGGAAATGGGTTCAAATTAAAATGACGTCACTCAGATATAAAAGCTATGATATTTGCGAAAGAAGCATAAAGATTGAAAAAGTCAAAATATATAAGTCAATGAATCTCTCTTAGACAAAAAGCTTTCAAAATAGATTTTTTGCTCTGATAAGGAAAATCGTTTTAAACAGTGAACTTTCTTTGTGTGTTATTAGATCATAGGCAGCGTAATAGTGTTGTCTAAGGGATGAGCAATGTAGGAACAATGTATTTTTCTTTGACCAAGGCACTTCGCTTAGAATTGGTTGCCATAGAAACTTAGAAATGTGCTCATTCTATTGGTAATTGAAAGTCTTTGTGCACTTTTCAAGAGTCAAAAGTGACTGGAAGTTGACAAGTAACCCTCCTCCCCCCTCCACAGACAAATTATTTCCCAAAACATATCGAATCAAATTTTTAAGATTGTAATGCTCCTCAGCATTATTGAAAGGTTCAGAAATTATGTCTTTAGAGCACGTCAACCCCCCCCCTACTAACCTAAGGGTAAGGACTATAGTCTAGGTAATACTTTCCCCCAAACATATCTGATCGAAATTGCGAGATTGCGATTTTGTTCAAAACCGTCCAAAGAACATATGTTAATGGTTCCAGGGTTGACATAACTTCGTAAGAGCCCATGGACAAGAGCACTAAGCTATACCCCAGGGCATATAAGGTCTTTATGGAATGGGTTGAAATATGAACTTTGGATGTGACTCATTTTATAAGGAGTTCTAGCTTCTAGTATTCTTTTTAAGAGTCAATAATGATCAGCACCACAGATCGTTTAGAGTTGTTTAGCACAATTGAAAATTCTAGTAATTACGTATCTTGGTATCTCAACCCCCCCTACTGACTTCAGATTTCAGGGGAAGGAGTGTAGGCTAGTCAATATGTTCATTGTTTACACATATTATATGTTTTTAAGAAAGGTGGGTATAGTGGAATTATCATGGGCAGCGCAATAGCGCTGTCTAAGTAAAGAATTATGTGGGCACAGTTAAATAAAAAACAAGTTTTTTAAATGAAAGTAAGGATGAAAATTAAAACTTAAAACGAACAGAAATTCCTCCATATATGGAAGGGGCTGCTCCCTTCTCAACGCCCCGCTCTTTACGCTAAAGTTTGACTCTTTCACTCGACTCTACTTTTTAAAACAGTAAAAAACTTTAGCGTAAAGAGCGGGGCGTTGAGGAGGAAATTACCCCTTTCATATACGGAGTAATTTCTGTTGTTTTTAAGTTTTTCGTCGCTCCTTACTTTCAGTTAAAAAAACTTGTTTTTTATTTAATTTCTAAACATTTTTGAATTAATGTATATTTTGATGTTGGCTCTCCGCATGTGAATAATTTAAACAAAATTTGCATATTAATTTATTTTTTTGGCTAAATGTCTTAATCATAGTTTTGATGGGACGATTTTGAAAAAAATAGAAGCGGGAAACTAGGCCTAGTTACCCTCCAATTTTTTGGTTACTTAAACAGGCAATTAGAAGTTTTAATTTTATGAACTTTTTTATTAGTAACAATATGCGTAACTTACGAATTAACTTACGTAACTTACGAATTAACTTACGTAACGAACTTCTAAATTCGGATGTTTTCATTATGCATATGAGGGGGTTCGTCCCTCGTCAATGCCTCGCTCTTTAAACAAAAAAATTAATTCTGTCCCGATTCCTTAAGAATGACCCCAGAATCACAAAGGCCGTAGAATAAATCGTTGAAATTAATAAAATTACTTTAGCGTAAAGACCAGGGTATTAAGAGGATGTGAACGTTTTTTATGCGTAATAATTTCTGTTCGTTTTAAGTTTTCATGCTTCTCCTTACTTCCAGTTGAAGAAACTCTTTCATATTTACTTTTTCATTACTCTTTAAAAAAAAGCTAAAAAATCCTGCGGCCCCTTCATGGAAATTATCTTCCCCCATAACATCCTCCCCTCGACCCTTCCCCCGACCAAAAGAATCCCACTGAAAGTGTCTGTACACCTCCCAATAACCATTACTGTGTATAAACTGGTCAAAGTTTGTAACTTGCAGCCCCTCCCACGGAGACTGTGGGAGAGTAAGTCGTCCCCAAAGACATAGTTTTTAGGTTTTTTGGCTATGTTGAATAAAATGGCTATCTCAGAATTTTGATTCGACGACTTTGGGATGAAAGGAGCGTGGGAGATGGCCTAGGGGCCCTCCAATTTTTCTGGTCACTTGAAAAGGGCAGTAAAATTTCTAATTTTCACTATAATGAGCCTCTTGCGACATTCTAGGACTACTGTGTTGATATGATCACCCCTGGGAAAAAAACAAATAAACACGCATCCGTGATTTGGCTTCTGGCAAAAAAAGTACAAAATTCCACAGTTTTGGAAAAAGGAGCTTGAAACTTCTATCATAGATTTTTTTTTCTGATACGTTGAATCTGATGGTGTAATTTTTGTTAAGATTATATGACTTTTACGGGGTTTTTCCCCCTAGTTTCTAAAATAAGACAAGTTTTTTTCAGGCTGGTGACTTTTGATAGATAATACTAAATTTGATGAAACTTGTATATTTAAAATTAGCATTAAATACAATTCTTTCGATGTAACTATTGATATCGAAATTCCGTCTTTCAGAGTTTCGGTTACTATTGAGCCGGGTCGCTCCTTACTATAGTTCGTTACCACGAACTGTTTGATACATAATTTATTGATTTTTATTTATTTATTTTTCGGTTTCTTAGATCAGGGCACTTCGTTTCGAAGAAGTTGTCATAAAAACTTTGAAAGGGACTCATTCGACTGGAAATTGAAAGGGCTAGTACCATTCGAAATAGTCAAAATTGATTGGAGGGCAACCAAACCCTCCCTGATTCTCATCGTTTCCCCAAAACACATCCAATCCTTATTTTGATAAAGCCATTTTGTTCAGCGTATTTAAAAGGTCTGGAATATATGTTTTTGGAGATGACAACACCACAGCCCTCAGGGCAAGGATTGTCAGTAATACCCTGGGAGCATATAAGTTTTTATAAAAAGTGTGGTTGTATAAACTTTGTAGGGGATTCAGTGGATTGGAAATCAGAATTTGTATTGCCCTTTCAAGAGTCAAAGTTAAGAGATGGTAAGTACCCCCTTCCTCAACTCCTTTTTACCCAGATGCATCCGATAGAATTTAGAGATAGCCGTCTGTTAAAAGGATAGTCTAAAGGTTACAGAGTATGGCTTTCAGGATTGAAACAATCCCGCAGAGCTAGGGGACAGGGGCTGTAAGTTATGCTCTGGACCATGGGGGCATGCTTAGTTTTTATGGAAGGTTGGCCATGTAAACTTTAGAGAAGGCTCATTTGATTATAAATAAAAGTTCCTCTTCCCTTTTAAGAGTCAAAACCAATGGAGAGGAACGAGCCCCCCCCCTTCATTACCTACTCTTTTCTCCAACTGTATTCAATTGAAATTTTTAGATACCCACTCTGTCCACAATAGTTCAAAGAACATATTGCAATAGCCTTAGGTTTGACACTCACACACCCCCACCAACCAGAGTCCAGGGATAAGAGTTGTTCTTAAGGGAAGTTATTCCCCCTCCCCATATTTTTGACTTTAGAACAGGGGGATCGCATAGAAGGAACTATTGGAAAAACTTCAAATGAGCTCAATCAATCAGAAATTGAAATTCGGCTGCCCTTTTTATAGTTAAAAGGGATTTGAGGGAAACCAGCCCATCCCCCACCCACGCCCCTCATTTCCTCAATTTCATCCAGTCAAAATTTTGGGATTGACATTTTTTCAACGTATTTGAAATATCCGGTAATAGTTTCTTTGAAAATGACGACAATTCCAGGGTTGACAGACCACCCAGGGTGTGGGGGAGTAGAAAATTAGTAGAAAAATGCATGTACTGTGAAACACAGTTCAAAAAAGACAACAGCCACAAGTGCTTAAAAACAGTCAGTGGGCTATCCTCCGAAAAAGTTTCCTCAACGCCCTTAATCCTAGACATACTGGAGAAAGACATCAATGATTCCAAGATGAAGCTCGAACAATTGAAAGAGTACTTTAAGGAAAAACTGAACCCTGGAGCAATGACCCCCACAAATGTCCTGAACTCTTTCCCAATCATAGATCGATACCCCCTCTACCTCTACTTAGAGGCGAAACCAAAGCGGCCAATGAACCCCTGAGGTAAGTGAAAGCTCTGGGGACACAAGATGTCAGTGCTGAACAGATAGATGTTGGTTCATAGGACGTTTTTGACCAATTTCCGCAGTCAAATATCCGCCACGTGGTCTACTGGACACGTCTCGCAGTAATAGTTTAAGACAGCAATAGTTCCAATGTACAAAAAAGGTTCAACAAAGAATGTGACAGCTACCGGCCCATCAATCTCACAAGTCACCAAACCAGAATCCTGACCAAGATCCTGCTACATTGAATTCAAAAAACCACCACCTCCGTTCTTAGCGAGTATCAAGTTGCCTATTGACCGAGTGGATTGGTGCGCCAGATTCAGAATCGTTCGTCTGAGAAGACGCAGGTTCGAATCCCAGTGTACCCAATTGTCTTTTTTGGGACGGGGGTCAGTGGCGTGACTCTGTAAGCTGAGCCAGAGTCGACCCACATCCAAATTGGTACCTGGAGAAATCAGGGGAAGGTAAATAGGAAGGGTGTGCAAAAGCATAGGATGGTTGCCCTCCCCCATTGCACTTCCTGGCTGAAGGGCCAAGAAACAGAGATCAGCACCGCCGCTAGGGACTGTAAAGTCTAATTCTACATCCTTTACCCTTTTACCTTAATATTCCTCGGGACAATCAACTATTGACCAAATATTTACTGAGTGTTAACTGATGGAAAGATTCATTGAATTTAACACAGACTTTTATCAGCTCTTGATTGACTTCCGATAGGCTTTGACTTAATATCAAGGAAAGGCTTGTGGTATATTTTAAGGCATTACAGTGTCCCAGATGAAATAGTATACGGGGCATACAGGGTAAATGCGTACCACCATACGGGGTAAATTCCAATTAATCATATTTTATCACTTTTAAAAACGTAAATAGAAACTTCAATTTCTAATCAAATGAGCCATCTCTGATGTTTATACGACAACCCTTGGCATGAAACCTTATCTGCTATCGGAGCAGAAATTACTTCACTTCCCCAGAACTCTGGGGTGTTGAGTGACCCCTGATTTTTCTTTATTTGATCATTAAACCATTTGGAACAAAATGGCTATCTCAAATTTTGGTCAGAGGCATTTGCAAAAAAGGGGCCTTGTGGCGGGGAAAGGGGGCAAGCTGCGTTCATTTCTCTTTTGACTCTTATAAGTGGCACTAGAAATTCCGATTTACAATCAAATGAGCCCCCTCCGGAGCTTATACTACTATCGCTTTCATAACAACCTTACATTCCTCCAGAGAATAATGCACAACACTTGCCTCCAGGTTTTCGAGGGATATGTTATCCCTGGAGTCTTTGGTATGTGATCTTTGATATATTTTAAACAAAATGGCTATATAAAGAAATTGGCTATATGCATTTAGGGAAAAGAGGTTTGGAAAGGGGGGGGGGCTTGTTGACATCGGATCCCTTTTGACTCTAAAAAAGGGAATTATAACTGTTAATTTCTAAGCATTTGAGTTCCCTCAGATGTTTTCACGAACACTTCTTTCATGAAAACTTTATATGCCACCAGGAAATAAGTTACAACTGTTCCCCCAGGCTTTTGAGGGGTGGGGATAGTTGACCCGGTGTTTTGACCCTGGATAGTTGATCGGCTGATCGTTGAATTATTTCAAACTATCTGCCAAAAAATTTTGATCGGATTCATCTGGGAACCAGAAGTTAAGTGATTGTGTATGTGAAGGTGGGGGGGGGGGAGATGCCCTCCGATCCTTTTTTACTAAAAAATGTAATTATGATTTCAGTTATCAAGAAAATGAGTCACCTCCGAAGGTAAGACAGCCTCCTATAAAAAACCTTATAAGCCACAGAAGCATAACTTAAAACACTCACCCCGGGCTTTGGAGGGATGTGTTGACCCCCGGAGTTTTCGTTATCTGAGTTTTAAACTAGTTTTTACAAAGTAGCTATTGCAAAATTTGTACCAAGTGGTTTTGGAGGAAAAGGGCATGGGGAAGGTGGGAGGGGGAAGAGGTGCCCGATATCTTATGCCTCTGAAAAGTGCACTAGAGCTTTAAATTTCTAATCAAATGAGCCCTATATACGAGCTTCCCTTCGGTAAGAACCATATATTCCCCAGGGCATGGCTTACAATGCCTGCTTTTGAGCCCTGTGGAGTTGTGTGGACACTGGAGCTTTCTTTATATGATCTTTGAACTATCAAACAGTTCGTGGTAACGAACTGTAATAAGGAGTGGCCCGGCTCAATATAACCAAAACTCTAAAAGACGGAATTTTTATACCAATAGTTACGTCAAAAGAATCACATTTTAATGCTGATTTTAAATATATGAATTTCATCAAGTTTAGTCCTACCCATCAAAAGTTACGAGCCTGAGAAAATTTGCCCTATTTTACAAAATAGGGGAAAACACCCCCTAAATGTCATAGAATCTTAACAAAAATCACGCCACCAGATTCACCGTATCAGAGAACCATACTGTACAAGTTCCAAGCTCCTATCTACAAAAATGCGGAATTTTATTTTTTTCTGCCAGAAGACAAATCACGGATGAGTGTTTATTTGTTCGTTTCTTTGTTGTTTTTTTTCCCAAGGGTGATCGTATCGACCCTATGGTCCTAAAATTTTGCAAGAGGGTTCATTCGAACGTAAAGTTCTAGTGCTCATTTTAAGAGACCAAAATAATTGGAGGGCACCTAGGCACCCTCCCACGCTCATTTTTTCCCAAGGTCGTCGGATCAAAATTCTGAGATAGCAATTTTAATAAGCGTAGTCGAAAAACCATATAACTATGCCTTTGGGGACGACTTACTCCCCCACAATCCCCGTGGGAGGGGCTGCAAGTTACAAACTTTGACTAGTGTTTGCATATAGTAATGGTTATTAGGAAGTGTACAGACGTTTTTAATGTGATTTTTTGGTTGGGAGGAGTGGTTGGGAAGAGGGGGTTATGTAGGGGAAACTTTCCATGGAGGAATTTGTCATGAGGGAAGAAGATTTTTATGAAGGGGGCACAGCATTTTCTAGCATTATTTAAAAAACAATTAAAAAACAATATGAAAAAGTTGTTTCAACCGAAAGTAAGGAGTTGCATTAAAAATTAAAACAAACAGAAATAAAAAAAAAACAGTGAAAAAAAATATGAAAAGTTTTTTTCTACTGAAAGTGAGGAGCAGCATTAAAACTTAAAACGAACAGAAACTATTACGCATATAAGGGGTTCACCTCCTCCTAATACCTCACTCTTTACGCTAAAGTATTTTTAGCAATTTCAACTATTTATTCTACAGCCTTTATGATTCAGGATAAAAAATTTAAGCTTTAGTGTAAAGAGCGAGGTATTGACGAATGGGCGAACTCTCTCATATCTATATATATAAAAATAAGTTGTCTGTGTGTGTGTGTGTGTCGAGTGACGTCATGTTTTTGTGTCGAAAAAAGACCGATTCAAAAACGAATGTATATACAGACCGGGAAACCGGGACACAAATGACGACCGGGACACAAGGAATATAAATTACGCCCGGGACCCTCAAAGAGAAATCACAGACTGGGACACCGGGACCCAAATGACGACCGTGACACATGGAATATAAATGACGACCGGGACACAGGGACACAACTACAACAGGAACGCCGGGGGGCACAGGGGGATATATAAATGACGACGGTGACACAAGGAATCGTCGATTAGCAATCACCATTTCGTTTTCTTCTTTATTTTTCAGCGTGTCCTGGTCGTCATTTATATTCCCTGTTTCCCGGTCGTCATGTTTCTTACATTTTTTCTTTTTTCAGTTTTCTTTTTCTTCTTTATTTTTCAGCTTCACTATGAAATACATATCGCCGAACCTTCGTTTTTTTTAACTAAAATCTGGTAGGCATTGATGACCTTATCCAAGTCAAACTCCCAAACCCAATCATCATCGCTATCATTTTCAGTTTTGATATGTTTTGACTCTCGCTGTCCTAGTGGATCTTCATCTAACTGCGCGGTTTTGCGTTCTTTAGCCTCAAGCCTGTTTCCTTGCTGTTCTTTTGATTCCTCGGCACGCTTTCTTTTCTGACTTTCTCTATCAGCAGCAAGTTTTTTGGCATAGACTCTTTGAGCATCTTCATCGGCTTTTGCCATTGTAAGTTCATCAGTCATTTTAAACTTAAACATAAATAGATTTCTACGTGAACATATATGTCTTAAATATCTTTAATGACGTCACCGTCATAGCAAAAATGACGACTACTAACTTTATGACGTCAGCCGACACAGAAACATGACGTCACCTGATCCACAGACAGACAGACAACTTATTTTTATATATATAGATATATATATACTAGCTGTTGGGGTGGCGCTTCGCGCCACCCCAACACCTAGTTGGTGGGGGCGCTTCGCGCCCCCCACCAAGCTCCCCCCCGCGCGTAAGTCGTTACGCGCCTTATTAGTTACGCGCCATTGTAGTTGTGTCCCTATCTCCCACCTGTGAATATATATATATATATATATATATATATATATATATATATATATATATATATATATGTTTTTAACTACGTAAAATTTGCGAATATACAACATTCCTTGCTGTCCCATCGTCTGTGTATATAAATAGATTGTCAGGTTTACCGACTCTTGAACATGCAACGCATAATGGTCCATGGGAAAACAATCCGTATTCAGATCTATACCTCATGATTCTATTGATTGCCCTTGAGCTTTGTTGATGGTGATGGCTAATCGACCATTTCCTTTGTTGCCGTCGTCATTTATATATCCCCCTGTGCCCCCCGGCGTCCCCGTTGTAGTTGTGTCCATGTGTCCGGGTCGTCATTTATATTCCCTGTGTCCCCGTCGTCATTTGTGTCCCGGTGTCCCAGTCTGTGATTTCTATTTGAGTGTCCCGGGCGTCATTTATATTCGTCAGGATATTGTAGGGCATCGTAGCATCGATGAGTTTAAGCATTTCTTGTCAACTGATTGTTTCGCCTATAAAGAATATTATCTCGAGGTAAGAACTGATCACCGACCACAACGATTGCCACTTTGTATATAGTTGCGTATCAGGAGGTATCAATTCGATTGCTGTTTTTAAGCAGAAGCACTAAATTATTATTTTTGTGGAAAAGATGATATATATAAATATATATATATATATTTTCTTTTTAGTTTTTTGTAGTTTTTACCTTTTTTAGTTTTTTTCTTCTTTTGTATTAATGCTAAAGCCAAGGTTCAAACCTGGAGCCTCTCGGACCTAGAACCTGAAACATAACGCTTTACCAACTCAGCTACTTCGGCGTGAATACATTCGTTTTGAGCAGCTTCCTCGGGTGTTGCCATTGTAGGTTCTTCAGTCATTTTACAATTAGAAATTTCTCTTTCAACGGTCTTCTTAGAATTAAAAATTTGTCTTTGAACGATATTCTTAAATACCTGTGTCCTGGTCGTCATTTATATTGCCTATGTCCCGGTCGTCATTTGTGTCCCGGTATCCCAGTCTGTAATTTCTCCTTGAGTGTCCCGGTCGTTATTTATATTCCCTCTGTCCCGGTCGTCATTTGTGTCCCGGTCTGTAATTTCTCTTTGAGTGTTTTTTCTTTTTAGTATTTTTTAGTTTTTTACATTTTTTCTTTTTTCAGTTTTCTTTTTCTTCTTTATTTTTCAGCTTCACTATGAAATACATATCGCCGAACCTTTGTTTTTTTAACTAAAATTTTGTAGGCATTGATGACCTTATCCAAGTCAAGATCCCAAACCCAATCATCATCGCTATGATTTTCAGTTTTGATATGTTTTGACTCTCGCTGTCCAGGTGGATCTTCATCTAACTGCGCGGTTTTGCGTTCTTTAGCCTGAAGCCTGTTTCCTTGCTGTTCTTTTGATTCCTCGGCACGCTTTCTTTTCTGGCTTTCTCTATCAGCAGCAAGTTTTTTGGCATAGACTCTTTGAGCATCTTCATCGGCTTTTGCCATTGTAATTTCATCAGTCATTTTAAACTTAAACATTAATAGATTTCTACGTGAACATATATGTCTTAAATATCTTTAATGACGTCACCGTCATAGCAAAAATGACGACAACTATCTTCATGACGCCAGTCGACACAGAAACATGACGTCACCTGATCCACAGACAGACAACTTATTTTTATATATATATAGATAGATATAATTCTAAAATTGTTAGGTAATTTTCTATTTTGAAATAAAAACTAAAAATTATTGCTCAGACAAATAAATATTTTTGATATTTACATAATAGCTTTAGTGGTTCTGGACTGAAAACTAAATATGCTTATCAAATTGGGAATTGCAATCTTTTAGGTTGAAAAGGCAGATCCATTGGAATCGTGAGAATGCGTGGAATAAGAAAAGCCTCACCCTCAAAAGGCCCTGTCAAGATTGTTGCCTCTATTACGTTATAACAGACATAACACGTCATTTGTGTCCCGGTGTCCCGGTCTGTAGTTTCGTTAGTCGACAAACATGACGTCAGACGACAAACAACTTCATGACGACATACAGCTCAATCCTTATAAAGACGTCAGTCGACAAACATGACGTCAGTCGACACACAAACATGACGTCAGTCGACAGACAGACAAACAACTTATTTTTATATATATAGATAGATATATATATATCTATATATATAAAAATAAGTTGTCTATCTGTGGATCAGGTGACGTCATGTTTCTGTGTCGGCTGACGTCATGAAGTTAGTTGTCGTCATTTTTGCTTTGACGGTGACGTCATTAAAGATATTTAAGACATATATGTTCACGTAGAAATCTATTAATGTTTAAGTTTAAAATGACTGATGAACTTACAATGGCAAAAGCCGATGAAGATGCTCAAAGAGTCTATGCCAAAAAACTTGCTGCTGATAGAGAAAGTCAGAAAAGAAAGCGTGCCGAGGAATCAAAAGAACAGCAAGGAAACAGGCTTGAGGCTAAAGAACGCAAAACCGCGCAGTTAGATGAAGATCCACCTGGACAGCGAGAATCAAAACATATCAAAACTGTAAATGATAGCGATGATGATTGGGTTTGGGATTTTGACTTGGATAAGGTCATCAATGCCTACCAGATTTTAGTTAAAAAAACAAAGGTTCGGCGATATGTATTTCATAGTGAAGCTGAAAAATAAAGAAGAAAAAGAAAACTGAAAAGAGGAAAAAATGTAAAAAACTAAAAAATACTAAAAAGAAAAAACACTCAAAGAGAAATTACAGACCGGGACACAAATGACGACCGGGACAGAGGGAATATAAATAACGACCGGGACACTCAAAGAGAAATTACAGACTGGGATACCGGGACACAAATGACGACCGGGACACAGGGAATATAAATGACGACCAAGACACAGGTATTTAAGAATATCGTTCAAAGACAAATTTTTAATTGTAAGAAGACCGTTGAAAGAGAAATTTATAATTGTAAAATGACTGAAGAACCTACAATGGCAACGGTACCACCATCGAAGTAGATAACCAGTGGGTTGTTCCATATTCCCCATTAGTGCGAAACGTCGACCCCAAGTCAAATTTGTGCATTGTTTGGCATCATTTTAACAACTTGCTCTCCATCAGCTCCTACAGAGTTATGGGAAAAATATAAGTCAAAAATGTCCGAAGATATACTCCATCGAAAACAGTTAGAGACGTCAGATATGACTTTTGATTTTACATCAGAAATTTATAACTACACTTTAGTTATTATAGAAAATTTGTGCGTACGTATGGCAAACAAACCTCTTCATGATTTGGGAATGCCTTCACCTAACCGTATCGCTGCTGTTTCGACATGTGTAGAATTGGATCGTGAACAAAGAAGTTACAGTACGAGTGATCTATTGTCTTATGTACAAAATAAAATTTCCAAGTTAACGTCGGAACAAAAAGACATTTATGATACGATAGACTCAATTTCAGGACGTATACAACTACCTGCTGATTTCTGTAATTTAGTGACGTCCAAAAATGAATTGATTGAAAAAGTATTTCCGAATATTCTAAAAAATTATAGAAATAATAAATGGCTAAGTGAAATAGCGATTCTCGCACCCAAAAATATAGATGTCCACGAAATCAACAATATTGTTTTGACCAAGATTCGAGACCAGGCAGTCCTTTACAAGTCAGTCGACACAGTTTTGGAACCAAATGAAGCGGTTAATTATCCATCTGAATTTTTAAATTCCATAGATCTTTCAGGGTTTCCACCACACGTGCTACAACTAAAAATAGGCGTACCAATAATACTTTTAAGAAATATCAACCCACCAAAGCTTTGCAATGGCACGCGACTCGCCAAAAAAAAACAACGGAAAACCTAATAGAGGCCACAATCTTGACAGGGCCTTTTGAGGGTGAGGCTGTTCTTATTCCTCGCATTCCCATGATTCCAACGGATCTGCCTTTTCAATTTAAAAGATTGCAATTCCCAATTCGATTAGCATTTGCAATCACCATTAACAAATCTCAAGGTCAATCATTAGAAAAATGTGGTTTAGATCTTAATACTGATTGTTTTTCCCATGGACAATTGCACGTTGCATGTTCGAGGGTCGGTAAACCTGACAATCTATTTATATGCAGCGACAATTGGACAGCGAAGAATGTTGTATATTCACAAGTTTTACGCAGTTAATTTGTATTGTATCTATCTATCTATCTATCTACATAAAAACGAGTTGTGTGTATGCATGTTTGTTTGTTTGTAAAAAGAGCGTTTGTATATGACGTCATTATTAGTACATACGGCTTTGTATATGCACAGACAATGGGAAAGCCAAGAATGTTGTATATTCGCAATTTATACGTAGTTTAACTCCTGCAGACGAAATGAATGCTTGCCTGAAAAATTCTAATTTACGGGCACACGTAAAAATATTAAAATTAACTACAAATATGCGTGTCCGATTGCAAAACGATGACTCTGGTCAAACATTTTCAGATCCATTGGTGGCAATTGGAAACGGAAAGCTCCAGTAGTGGGAAAGCCAAAAATGTTGTATATTCGCAAGTTTTACGTAGTTTGAAACACATATATAAATCTATCTATATTCACAGGTGGGATAAAGGGACACAACTACAATGGAGCGTAACTAATATGGCGCGTAACGACTTACGTGCGCTGGGGGCTTGGGGGGGCGCGAAGCGCCCCACCAACTAGGTGTTGGGGTGGCGCGAAGCGCCACCCCAACAGCTAGTATATATATATATATATATATAAATATATATATATATATATATATATATATATATATATATATATATATATATATATATATATATATATATATATATATATATTTATATATATATATATATATATATATATATATATATATATATTTCTATATTTCTATATTTACAGGTAGGACATAGGGACACAACTACAATGGCGCGTA
>NW_027067115.1:2500-15435 GCF_032884065.1 Artemia franciscana | reverse complement strand
TGTTTTACTGCCATCTTCAGTAGATCTTCTTCTATATTGTGGGTAACCATCATTGCTAGTAATAGTGTTTGATACTAAAAGTCGAGGATATTGCTTTGTGCACCTTCCTTTGGCCATGCATGGTAAATTTTCGTTCAGTGCACCGCAAGGTCCATGTATCATATTTTTTACAATAATATCATGTAACCCCTTATCGACATTTTTATCAAGTATTTCAGCTGAAATCATATCATCAATTTCGTTCGAAGTAATTTTTTTATGTAGCCAGATTAGTATATATGCGTGTGGCAAACCTTGTTTTTGCCATTCCACTGAGTACATCCAGCATCGCACTGACCCAAACACGTCAAGTTTTACTATGTAGTTTATCAGTGATTTCAACTTTTGCCGGAAGACACGGGCCGTAATGTCATGCCTATGAACCGCCGATTGGCCTTGAAGTAAAAATTGCAGTATCTCGTCCCAAGATTGATTACATGTAAATGTAATTAATAAATCTGGACGACCATAGAGACGAACATACGCAATAGCATCTTGAGCATATTCATGCATATGACAGGTACTGCCAGCATATGACGAAGGTAAAATTGTTAATCTTCCAACGTCTGTGGTATTACCGTCATTTATAACTGCATCTCGCAAATGAATGTATTGTTCAGAGCGGAGCTTCGTCTGATTTAGGCGGATATATAGCAAACGTTCTGATTCAATTTTAGCATACATATCAGCGACAAATTGGTGAAACAATTCACGGCATTTTAAAATATAATTTTCTTCATCCTGCCGAATCATTAGTCTATAGGAATATAATATAATAATAATATAATATTTATTTCTAACCCACTTACATCAAAAAGATAAATAGTGGAGTAAAAACTTGAAGAACAACGGAAAACAAATAACAAATAAAAAAACAAATAACAAAAAAACGAGAGTCAACAATAGACATTAATCATACAAGCGGATCAGACCGTGGTGAGGCGACAAACGCCGATACGCCGTTTCTGAGAGCTTTTTGTGTAGATCAGTCAGCTTCTCAGTAATGTTCGGAAGATGGAACTTTTTGATTATCTTTCGATTCTTATACCACAGAGGAAGATAGAGAAGAAATTTACAGAAACGGAAATAAGAGGATCGAATATCGCTAATGTCTTTTTTCTTAAATATAGGGTAAAGCCCAGAAAGGTAAAGAACAGAATGATCGGAAAAAGTAGAATAAAGCTTACCAAGGGCAATACGATTGTATTTCCCTCGATTGGCTACAATTTTAGAGTAACCAATCTGGATTTTCACTCTAGCATCCCAGACAGCACGCTCCCGAAGAGTTTTAAGATTTTTTGTAAGTGTAATACCCAACCACCGGATCGAATCTACATGAGGGATAGAAAAATTTTGAAAAATTAGAGGCCTAGGAGAAGAGGGAACATTGAAAGAAAGATACTCACATTTATCAACATTAAGCGAAAGACCGATTTTAGTAAAAGAAGAAGAAACTTTATGAACCATCTGCGATAGACTGAGTTTAGACCGGCTAATTAGAAGAATGTCATCAGCATAAGCAAGGTAAGAAATATCACTCAAACCAACAAAACACATAGAAGAAATATTCTCAAGAATACCAGAGATACAAAATATGAAAATACTAGGAGATAACACTCCACCCTGCCGTACGCCCCGACGAACAAGAACATTAGAAGATGAAAGGGCACCATTAGTTTTAATTCGAAGATAAGAATTACTATACCAAAACTTTAGAAGAAAAATAACTGAAAGGTTAATACCGTGACTATAAAGAGAGTAAAGAGCCTGGCTATGTACAACGCTATCAAAAGCCTTAGAAAGATCAAGAGCACAAATATGAAGACCATACCCTTTAGACGAAGCATCTTTAAGAAGGAAAGCAAGAGCACGGTGAGCGTGCTGGCACCCGATGCCAGACCGAAAACCAAACTGATTCTCCCCGAAATTAGCATTCATACTTATGAAAGGAAGTAGGATGTGTTCAAGGATTTTACTAAAATTACAAGCAACCGTGATAGGCCTGTAAGAAGAACAATCCAAAGGAGTCTTACCTCGTTTAAGTACAGAAGTGACAGTTCCACACAAAAAGCTGTCAGGAACGAGGGAACAACAAAGGCACATTTGGAAAAACAACTGTAAATGGAAAAACAAAGACGGGCAATTTATTTTTAGATGACAAGCACTGATACCGTCAATATCAAGAGAACTTGATTTCAATTTCTTAACAGATGCAATTACAGCGTCAACTGAAACGGGAATAACTTGTGCCTGAGTCAGGGAAGGCGGGAAAACCGAATCAAGCAGTTTCGAATAAAGCGCGTGCACTGCATAATTCAATTTGGAAAATATAACTGAATAGTGGTCAGACCATGCAGAAGGCGTAATGGGGCAATTAGGATTTGCTGAGTTATTTAAATTAGCTGAATTAATCACTTTGTCCCATTCTTTCTTATTGGTAGGATATTCTAACCCTTTGTAACGGCTCGATCGCAGACATTTCTTAAACTCACGCTTAGTTTTTTATTTTATTTCAAACACATTCCCAGCTAATGGTCGACCGTTAACAACCCATATACGCAGCCACAATTCGGCTTTATTTGCACACTTTTCAGCTCAGGGTCACACGACCAGATTGGTTTCCTTGTACTTTTCCTCACTCGCTCTTGAGGGACAGCAACCTCCTCAGCGCGTTTTAAACACCACACGATTTGGTTGTAATAATGATTCAGATCGTAATTACTTTTAGTAGGACTAACACTCAGCTGGAGTAGATGAAAAGGTACACGTAAAGAACCAAGGAGAATGGCCAGGGTTGAAATAATAATGGCATATTAACATTTTTCCAATTACTCCGCACAAACCATTTAGAGGCAGGAGCACAAGCCTGGTCAGTACTATATTTTCTAATCGAAAAGCATAGCGATAAAGGAAGGTGATCAATATCTTGCTCATCTTCGTGGACATGCACTGTTGAAGATGTAATGAACGGGGAACAAATCACGTGATCAATATCCGATAAGCTGCCGGAATTATGCACATACGAGAAGGGTAGATCCTTCGCAATTATTCTGTAATCAGGGAGACAATCAAGTAGGTTCACAGTACGAGCAGAATCACGTTTTACATCAGTGTTCATATCTCCAATAATAATAAATTCGTACCCATTTTGCTTATACTTTGAAGGAGAGTTTCAAACTAGAGCATGCTTTGGAGAATTTATTAAGCGATGTCATATTCTTCCCATCGTGAGGCAGGTAAGTGTTTATCAATACGGTTTTACCAAGTCTTATAGCCAATAAATGTTCATCAGAGAAATAGCATGACGGGGACAGAAAGCTGAGCTTTTGTTTTATAATACATGCTAAACCCCCTGAAGGCCTTCCAAAAGTAGATTTAGCATTTGTTGTGAAACAAAGTGGGCGGAACTGCGGTGCAGGAAATTAACACTCGTTGCGGTCAAAAGATGTTCCTGAAGCATACAATGTCAAACTTACTGTACAGTTCATCAATGGTCAGGTCCTTGTTTTTTGTCCCATTAATATTGAAGGGACACGAGTGATACTGATTCAGACATTAGTTTGTTTTCGGTAACTTGTGACTGACAATTGCTTTCAATTTAGGGCAAGTAAGGCTAAACGAAACATGATCACCTCCACAGTTTGCGCACTTAGGTGACAAATTGCAAGGCGAGTCTCTATCTGAAACATGAGGACCGGCACATCGCGCACATTTTGGTGTAACACTGGGACAAGACGACTGGAGATGGTCAGGGGATCGGCAATTGTTACAGCACCGGGGAATCGCTTTGAACTCATAAACACTTAGGATTTCGTATCCAACTTTGAGACCATATCTAAATGCTTCGACTCTTGATGTTGCATCAGAGAATTCAAGTTTTACTGCAAGCGATTTCCCCAGCCTAGAGGCACCAGAAACACCAGGGCACGATATCAGGTGGGACAGTTTAAAATCATGCGGGAATCCCTTCAGGAGTCCGTAAAACTTCTTGGTTAGAACTTTTGCAGAAGAGCCAGTAAACGCACTAGTCACCGATAAGCGGAAATCTTCAGCAACTGACTTATCTATATTGATAAACAGTTTGTCACGAACAGGGCGAATGCTAGTGATTGATTCGTGTCCATCGATCTGATCTATCAGATCTTTTCGTTTAATTGGGTCCGAAAGGGTAGATGGAAGGTTCGACACAACAATAGTAGCATGCGAGTCGGGAATTGCAGGTTTCGGCAGTTGCGGGTAATTCAGTTCATAAGCATCCAGCTTGGTGGCAACAACCTTGAGTAGTTGTTCCACGCGATTCACCTTTGTTGACAGCCTAGAATACGCAACTGCGGGCAAAACCGAGACCTCGGTTGGAGACTTGATCACATAAATCGGAGTTGATACCTCCTCAGAGTCCAGTTTCTTAATAAAATCAAGAATATCTTTCACATTGTTCGCAGAAGCTTCGCACCGATGCGCCGGGGGCAATTATCATTTGGCACAACTTCGCCCAAAATTCGCTTTTCGCATCAGCAATAACACCGCATTCAAAAAAGTCTATTGCGTGTTGAATAATAGTAGCTTCTTCAATACCTTCTTCCCAGTTGTTTTGCAAAAAGTTCATTACCGGGCAATGCACATACTCTCTGTTATCCATTATCCTTTACTGGGAAAAACCAGTCAAACTGGTCAAAGAGCACTACTGATTCATACTTATGCGTCAGTATAATCCCTATTGCGAAATTTTGATTTTCTTCACAAAAAACTTACTGGATTAATAATGTCCATGCAATATCCAATTTAGATGTTGACACTTTGAACTCTGAATTGCACTGCATTGCACTGCATTCTTATTCATTTCTTTGTTAGTGGCTGGATTCATCAATTTAATATTAAAGTGATAGCCGTCGGCTCCATCCCAAAAAATGATAGGATATTGTAGGGCATCGTAGCATCGATGAGTTTCAGCAATTCTTAACAACTGATCGTTTCGCTTATGAAGAATAATATCTCGAGGTAAAAACTGATCACCGACCATAACGATTGCCACTTCGTCGATAGTTGGAGCATTGTATCTACGCACATGTTGGCCAGGAGGCTTTTTGTCAGCGGAAATAACAATTTTATGCGTATCAGTAGGCATCAAATCTATGGCTGTTTTGAACAGACGCACTAAATTATTATTTTCGTGGAAAAGATGTTGCAATTGGGAAACGATTGTCCTTTCAACGTTGGGAGAAATTTCGCAACGTGCATTCAATTCAGAATTTCTATCACTGATGAAGTACAATTGTAAAAATTTATGATTCTCGCCTGAGAATGATAGAAGGGGACCCTGCTCTATGATAAATTTGCCCCTTTTACTTTGAAAGTAGACATAAATTGATCTGGATTTTCGATTTGGGCTCCAAAAGACGCCATTTGGAAACATGAGTTGTATTTTCTGATTTGTGACAAAAAACGCTTAGATTCTGACGTAGTTCCAGTAAGGAAAGTCTTCAATGGCTCTGGTGGTGCAGCCAATAGAGGAAGTTTAACTTTTCCTGAGGCGCAACACATTCCCATTGTTTCACCATTGAATTTCAAGGCCTTGCAATAGGGACAAATTTTAGACATTGTCCCGATTTGAACACATCTACTCAAGCTATAATCATCGACTGGGTTTTACCTGAATGCCAGGCGATAACTTTCAGGTTGCTCTGATTCCTCGCACGCTTTCTTTTCTTACTTTCTCTATCAGCAGCAAGCCTTATTTCTTGCTGTTCTTGTGATTCCTCGGCACGCTTTCTTTTCTTACTTTCTCTATCAGCAGCAAGCCTGATTTCTTGCTGTTCTTGTAATTCCTCGGCACGCCTTCTTTTTTCACTTTCTCTTTTAGCAGCAAGTCTGCTTCCGCGTTGCTCTGGTAGTTCCTCGGCACGCTTTCTGTTCTTTCTTTCTCTATCAGCCTCAAGCCTGTTTCCTTGCTGTTCTTTTGATTCCTCGGCACGCTTTCTGTTCTTTCTTTCTCTATCAGCCTCAAGCCTGTTTCCTTGCTGTTCTTTTGATTCCTCGGCACGCTTTCTGTTCTTTCTTTCTCTATCAGCCTCGAGCCTGTTTCCTTGCTGTTCTTTTGATTCCTCGGCACGCTTTCTTTTCTGACTTTCTCTATCAGCAGCAAGTTTTTTGGCATAAACTCTTTGAGCATCTTCATCGGCTTTTGCATTGTAAGTTCATCAGTCATTTTAAACTTAAACATTAATAGATTTCTACGTGAACATATGTCTTAAATATCTTGAATGACGTCACCGTCAAAGCAAAATGGTATTTTATATATATAGATGACGTCACCGTCAAAACAAAAATGACGACAACTAACTTCATGACGTCAGTCAACACAGAAACATGACGTCACCTGACAGACTGACACACAGACAGACAACTTATTTTTATATATATAGATATAGATATATATATTTTATATATATATATATATATATATATATATATATATATATATATATATATATATATATATATATATATATATATATATATATATATATATGTATATATATATATATATATATATATATATATATAATATATATATATATATATATATATATATATATATATATATATATATATATATATATATATATATATATATATACATATATATATATATATATATATGTTGCATATAAATAGATTGTCAGGTTTACTGACTCTTGAACATGCAACATATAATTGTCCATGGGAAAAACAATCCGTATTCAGATCTATACCTCATTATTCTAATGATGTGTCCCCTGTGTCCCCGGTCGTCATTTATATTCCCTGTGTCCCGGTCGTCATTTGTATCCTGGTGTCCAGTTTGTAATTTCTCTTTGAGTATCCCGGTCGTCATTTATATTCCCTGTGTCCCGGTGTCCTGGTCGTCATTGTGTCCTGGTGTCCCGGTCTGTAATTTCTATTCGAATAATCACTGTGTCCCGGTCGTAATTTATATATCCGGCTGTGCCCCCGGCGTCCCCTTTGTAGTTGTGTCCCTGTGTCCCGGTCGTCATTTATGTTCCCTGTGTCCCGGTCGTGATTTGTGTCCGGGTGTCCCAGTCTGTAATTTCTCTTTGAGGTTCCCGGTCGTCATTTATATTCCCTGTGTCCCGGTCGTCATTTGTGTCCCGGTGTCCCCGTATGTAATTTCATCAGTTGAGAAACATGACGTCAGTCGACAAACAACTTCATGACGCATACAGCTAAATCCTTATAATGACGTCAAGTCGACAAACATGACGTCAGTCGACACACAAATATGACGTCACTCGACACACACACACACAGACAACTTATTTATATATATATATATTAATATCTGGTCTATGTCAATCTCAATTTCTATGTCAATGTCTGTGTCTCTGTCTATGTCCATGTGTGTTTCTATGTGCATGTCTATGTCTATGTCTTGTCAGGTTATGTCTATGTCTGTGTTTGTGTCTATACCTATGTGTATGTCTCTGTTTATGTCTTCTATGTACATGTCCATATCTATGTCTGTTGCTATGCCTATATCTATGTCTATATCTGGTCTGTGTCTATGTCAATGTGTGTGTCTATGTATGTCTTTTTTTAATGTATATGTCTATGTGTATATCTATGTCAATGTCTATGTTTTGATAATCAATCAATTAATACTAAAATTTATTGATACTAAAAGAAAAAAACTATTACAAATGTAAAGTGGTTACTAGGCCCAAGAAGCTTTGCTTGTAATGAACCACAGAGAACAAGAATAAAACAATATTATAAAATATACAAAAAAAAGAGAGAGAGAAAAATTATTGAATTGGAAAGACCCAACGAAATAATGCCTTTGCAGAAAGAAAAAGAGGGATATCCAAGGGATGAAGTTCTATAACAGAATTGATAGATATACTGGAGACCTCTGGGCTGCTGCAGAAGATCGTTTTGGTAAAATAAATCGTCTAGAAGAATTACGTGAAGAACAAAAGTACCTGCCTGAGCCTCTCCGTGAGAAAAACTGCTGCAGGGGCTGTGGAAGAGTACCTAGAAAAGCAGAATGCACAAAATAAACATTAGAGAATGGGCAAAATAGACATGTCAGTTTCTATTCCTATGTCTATGTCTATGTTTATTTCTATGTGCATATCTATGTCTTTGTCCATGCCTATATTGTTGTCTAGGTCTATGTCTAAATCTATGTCTATGACAACGTCTGTATCTACGTTTATGTCTATTTTTATGTCTATGTCTATGTTTGTGTCTAAACCTATGTATATGTCTCTGTTATGTCTATATCTATGTCTGTCTATATTTATATGTATATCTTGTCTGTGTCCCTGTTAATGTCCATGTCTGTGTCTGTGTCTATGTATATGTTTGGTTAGGTTATGTCTATGTGTATGATTGTGTCTATGCCTATGTGCATGTTTCTGTTTATGTCTTCTAGTTGCTGTTGGTGGGGGTGTTTGTGCCCCCCAAGCCCCTCTGCGCGCGTATGTCGTTGCGCGCCATATTAGTTATGCGCTATTGTAGTTGTGTCCCATGGCGCGTAACGACTTACGCGCACGGCGGGCTTGGGGGGGGGGGGGCGGAAGTGCCCCCGCAAACTAGGTGTTAGTGTGGCACGAAGCGCCAACCCAACAGCTAATCTATATATATATATATATATATAATATATATATATATATATATATATATATATATATATATATATATATATATATAGGCTTAGGGCTTAAAAATAAAAGCAAACAGATTAGAAACTTACCCTTCAATGGTAAAAATCACAAGACCCAGAACAAAATATTTTTTTTGGTAGTAGAGAAGGTTCTGAACAACTCTGTTTCCCCAATTCTCAAAGTCTTTGAGGTTGAGTACTTGAAGATTCGAGCAAAAAGTCCTCCAGGGATCTTAGAGTAGATAATTCAATGCCATTGTCAGTCTTAGTCGCTGAACTTGACATCTGTAAAAAAAGAAAATAATTTAGTTTGGATTCTGTTACCTTTAGCAAATCTAGATATTACTGTCTTGAGAACTTAAACAGGATAACAAAGCTTTTTTTGATGTTACACCATTCATTGTTCTATATTAAAACAAGCGAAATCTTTTTAGTTGTTGGTCTAATCCTTGTTCTGAACTTCAGCAGACTGAGCAAAATTGTTGCAGTTGTCGCTGTAAACCTCGAACAACAGAGCAAAAATTTTATCGTTCTGTTTTAATCATAGATAACTTCGAAGACCACACTGCTTTTCCATGACGAAAGTATAACAGTTCAAAATAGGGATGGAACCATTTAATCGACAGTGAACAGATATAAATTTTTTAACTCGATATTTCGAACACAATATACAGTGTTCATCATCAGCAGTAAAACTGTTTTACTGCTGATGATGAACACTGTATATGTGTTCGAAATATCCACTTAAAAATTTTATATCTGTTCACTGTCGATTAAAGGTTTCATCCGTATTTTGAACTATTATACTTTCTGTTTTAATCCTTGTTCAAACCAAAACAAATTAAGTGAAAATGTTGTAATATAGAACAATGAATGGTATAACATCAAAAAAAGCTTTGTTATCCTGTTTAAGTTCTCAAGACAGTAATATAAGTAATAAGTTCTCAAGACCGCGAAGCGCCACCCCAAAACCTAGTGGTGGGGGCGCTTCGCACCCCCCCCAAGCCCCCCCGCGCGGGTAAGTCGTTACGCGCCATATCAGTTATGCGCCATTGTAGTTGTGTCCCTATGTCCCCACCTGTGAATATAGATATATATATATATATATATATATATATATATATATATATATATATATATATATATATATAATGCAACAACAAAAGAGAGAATAATGAGGACTTTTTTCCCAAGACAGTGAACCAACAAAACCTATTTGAATATTTCGGCCCTATATCTAAGGGCCGTCTTCAGCAAAGGAAAAAATAAAAAACAATAAAATTTTTTCCTTTGCTGAAGACGGCCCTTAGATATAGGGCCGAAATATTCAAATAGGTTTTGTTGGTTCACTGTCTTGGGAAAAAAGTCCTCATTATTCTCTCTTTTGTTGTTGTATTATGGAAAGGCAGTGTGGTCTTCGTCATTATTTATATATATATATATATATATATATATATATATATATATATATATATATATATATATATATATATATATATATATATATATATATATATATATAAATATATATATGTATATATGTTTTTAACTACGTAAAACTTGCGAATATACAACATTCTTTGCTGTCCCATTGTCTGTGCATATAAATAGATTGTCAGGTTTGCCGACTCTTGAACATGCAACATATAATGGTCCATGGGAAAAACAATCCGTATTCAGATCTATACCTCATGATTCTAATGATTGCCCTTGAGCTTTGTTGATGTTGATTGCTAGTCGACCATTCCCTGTGTCGCCATCGTCATTTATGTATCCCCCTGTGCCCCCCGGCGTCCCCTTTGTAGTTTTGTCCCTGTGTCCCGGTGTCATTTATATTCCCTGTGTCCCGGTCGTCATTTGTGTCCCGGTGTCCCAGTCTGTGATTTCTCTTTGAGTGTCCCGGGCGTCATTTATATTCCTTGTGTCCCCGGTGTCCCGGTCGTCATTTATATCCCCTGTGCCCCCCCTTTATTTTTCATTTTTTCCTTTTTTATTTCTTTTTCTTTTTTATTTTTTTTAGTTTTTTTAGCTTTTTTAGTTTTTTTATTAGTTTTTAGTTTTTTTATTAGTTTTAGTTTTTTTTCCTTTTAGTTTTTTTGTAGTTTTCACCTTTTTTTAGTTTTTTAGTTTTTTTTTTTACTTATGTCCTGGTCATCATTTATACTCCCTGCGTCCCGGTCGGTCATTTGTGTCCCGGTGCTTTGTTGATGGTGATTGCTAATCGAACAATCCTTTTGTCCCGGTCGCTTTCTCTTTGATTGTCGTCATTTATATTCCCTATGTGCAGGTGTCCCGGTCGTCATTTGTGTCCCGATGTTCCGGTCTGTAATTTCGTCAGTTGAAAACATGACGTCAGTCAACACAGAAACATGACGTCACCTGATCCACAGACAGACAGACAACTTATTTTTATATAGATAGATATATATATATACTAGCTGTTGGGGTGGCGCTTCGCGCCACCCCAACACCTAGTTGGTGGGGGCGCTTCGCCCCCCCCCAAGCCCCCCCGCGTGCGTAAGTCGTTACGCGCCATATTAGTTACGCGCCATTGTAGTTGTGTCCCTATGTCCCACCTGTGAATATAGATAGATATATATATATATATATATATATATTAATATATATATATATATATGTTTTTAACTACGTAAAACTTGCGAATATACAACATTCTTTGCTGTCCCATTGTCTGTGCATATAAATAGATTGTCAGGTATACCGACTCTTGAACATGCAACATATAATGGTCCATGGGAAAATAATCCGTATCAGATCTATACCTCATGATTCTAATAATTGCCCTTGAGCTTTGTTGATGGTGATTGCTAATCGACCATTCCCTGAGTCGCCATCGTCATTTATATATCCATCGTATTTTATATATTTTTTTCTTTTTAGTTTTTTTGTAGTTTTTACCTTTTTTTTAGTTTTTTATTTTTTTTTTACTTATGTCCTGGTCGTCATTTATACTCCCTGTGTCCCGGTGCTTTGTTGGTTGCTAATCGAACATTCCTTTTGTCCCGGTCGCTTTTCTCTTTGAGTGTCGTCATTTATTTAGATTGTCAGGTTTACCGACTCTTGAACATGCAACATATAATTGTCCATGGAAAAACAATCCATATTCAGACCTATACCTCATGATTCTAATGATTGCCCTTGAGCTTTGTTGATGGTGATTGCTAATTGAACATTCCTGTGTCCCGGTCGTCATAAATATTCCCAGTATCCCGGTCGTCATTTGTGTCCCAGTGTTCCAGTCTGTAATTTCTCATTGAGCGTCCCGTTCGTCTTTGTTTGATGGTGAGCTTTGTTGCCCCTTGAGCTTTGTTGATGGTGATTGCTAATCGAACATTGCCTGTGTCCCCGTCGTCATTTATGTCCCCCCCTGTGCCCCCGGCGTCACCGTTGTAGTTGTAGCCCTGCGTCCCGGTCGTCATTATATTCCCTGTGTCCGGTCGTCATCCCGGTATACATTGGTTTTTGAATTGGTATATGATGAAATAAATTTTTAATTTTTTCCCTTTTTTTCCTTTTAGTTTTTTTTTATTGGTTTTGACCTTTTTTTAGGTTTTTTAGCTTTTTTATTTTTTCTTTTTAGTTTTTTTGAAGTTTTTATCTTTTTAATTTTTTTTTATTTTTATTTATATTTTTTTAGTTTTCTTTTTCTCCTTTATTTTTCATTTTTTTCCTTTTTTTAGTTTTTTTTTTCTTTTTTAGTTCTTTTATTTTTTACCTTTTTTAGTTTTTTTTAGTTTTTTAGATGAAAATTTTTTTAGTTTTTTTCCTTTTTTTCTTTTTAGTTTTTTATTTGTTTTTACCTTTTTTTTTTAGCTTTTTCAGTTTTTTTTTCGTTTTTTCTTTTTACTTTTTTAGTTTTTATCTTTTTTATTTTTTTTATTTTTATTAATTTTATTAGTTTTCTTTTTCTTTTCTATTTTTCAGTTTTTTCCTTTTTTTTAAGTTTTTTTTTTAGTTTTTAGTTTAGGTTTTTTTTTAGTTTTTAGTTTCTTAGTTTTTTTAGTTTTTTTAGTTTTTTAGCTTTTTTTATTTTTTTTATAGTTTTTAGTTTTTTTGTAATTTTTGCCTTTTTTTAGTTTTTTCAGTTTTTTTTTTAGTTTTTAGTTTTTTACCTTTTTTTACGTTTTTACGTCACCTGATCCACAGATCCACAGATCCATAGACAGACAGACAACTTATTTTTATATATATAGATTATATTTTTTTAGTT
>NW_027067114.1:0-15444 GCF_032884065.1 Artemia franciscana | reverse complement strand
GTTTTCGAGGGTAATAGCTACGTATGTTGAAAAAAATGAAGATATTAGACTATTTTATGATTGCATATGGTAAAGAATGTGATTAAAGGCTCTTTTCCTATTTCAACAGTTTTAGTTTTCGAGGGTAATAGCTACGTCTGTGGAAAAAAATGAAGATATTAGACTATTTTATGATTGCACATGGTAAAGAATGTGATTAAAGGCTCTTTTCCTATGTCAAAAGTTTTAGTTTTCGAGGGTAATAGCTACGTATGTTGAAAAAATGAAGATATTAGACTATTTTATGATTGCAAATGGTAAAGAATGTGATTAAAGGCTCTTTTTCCTATTTCAAAAGTTTTAGTTTTCGAGGGTAAAAGCTATGTCTGTGGAAAAAATGAAGATATTAGACTATTTTATGATTGCGCATGGTAAAGAATGTGATTAAAGGCTCCTTTCCTATGTCAAAAGTTTTAGTTTTCGAGGGTAATAGCTACGTATGTTGAAAAAATGAAGATATTAGACAATTTTATGATTGCACATGGTAAAGAATGTGATTAAAGGTTCTTTTCCTATTTCAAAAGTTTTAGTTTTCGAGGATAATAGCTACGTATGTTGAAAAAATGAAGATATTAGACTATTTTATGATTCCACATGGTAAAGAATGTGATTAAAGGCTCTTTTCCTATTTCAAAAGTTTTAGTTTTCGAGGGTAATAGCTACGTATGTTGAAAAAATGAAGATATTAGACTATTTTATGATATCAAATGGTAAAGAATGTGATTAAAGGCTCTTTTCCTATGTCAAAAGTTTTAGTTCTCGAGGTAATAGCTACGTATGTTGAAAAAATGAAGATATTAGACTATTTTATGATTGCACATGGTAAAGAATGTGATTAAAGGCTTTTTTCCTATGTCAAAAGTTTTAGTTTTTGAGGGTAATAGCTAAGTATGTTGAAAAAATGAAGATATTAGACTATTTTATGATTGCAAATGGTAAAGAATGTGATTAAAGGCTCTTTTCCTATTTCAAAGGTTTTAGTTTTCGAGGGTAATAGCTACGTATGTTGAAAAAATGAAGATATTAGACAATTTTATGATTGCACATGGTAAAGAATGTGATTAAAGGTTCTTTTTCCATTTCAAAAGTTTTAGTTGTCGAGGATAATAGCTACGTATGTTGAAAAATTGAAGATATTAGACTATTTTATGATTCCACATGGTAAAGAATGTGATTAAAGGCTCTTTTCCTATTTCAAAAGTTTTAGTTTTCGAGGGTAATAGCTACGTATGTTGAAAAAAATGAAGATATTAGACTATTTTATGATATCAAATGGTAAAGAATGTGATTAAAGGCTCTTTTCCTATGTCAAAAGTTTTAGTTCTCGAGGTAATAGCTACGTATGTTGAAAAAATGAAGATATTAGACAATTTTATGATTGCACATGGTAAAGAATGTGATTAAAGGCTTTTTTCCTATGTCAAAAGTTTTAGTTTTTGAGGGTAATAGCTAAGTATGTTGAAAAAATGAAGATATTAGACTATTTTATGATTGCAAATGGTAAAGAATGTGATTAAAGGCTCTTTTCCTATTTCAAAAGTTTTAGTTTTCGAGGGTAATAGCTACGTATGTTGAAAAAATGAAGATATTAGACTATTTTATGATTGCAAATGTTAAAGAATGTGATTAAAGGCTCTTTTCCAATTTCAAAAGTTTTAGTTTTCGAGGGTAATAGCTACGTATGTTGAAAAAATGAAGATATTAGACTATTTTATGATTGCAAATGTTAAAGAATGTGATTAAAGGCTCTTTTCCTATTTCAAAAGTTTTAGTTTTCGAGGGTAATAGCTATGTCTGTTGAAAAAATGAAGATATTAGACTATTTTATGATTGCAAATGTTAAAGAATGTGATTAAAGGCTCTTTTCCTATTTCAAAAGTTTTAGTTTTCGAGGGTAATAGCTACGTATGTTGAAAAAATGAAGATATTGGACTATTTTATGATTGCAAATGTTAAAGAATGTGATTAAAGGCTCTTTTCCTATTTCAAAAGTTTTAGTTTTCGAGGGTAATAGCTATGTCTGTTGAAAAAATGAAGATATTAGACTATTTTATGATTGCAAATGGTAAAGAATGTGATTAAAGGCTCTTTTCCTATGTCAAAAGTTTTAGTTTTCGAGGGTAATAGCTATGTCTGTTGAAAAAATGAAGATATTAGACTATTTTATGATTGCAAATGGTAAAGAATGTGATTAAAGGCTCTTTTCCTATGTCAAAAGTTTTAGTTTTCGAGGGTAATAGCTATGTCTGTGGAAAAAAATGAAGATATTAGACTATTTTTATGATTGCAAATGGTAAAGAATGTGATTAAAGGCTCTTTTCCTATTTCAAAAGTTTTAGTTTTCGAGGGTAATAGCTACGTATGTTGAAAAAAATGAAGATATTAGACTATTTTATGATTGCAAATGGTAAACAATGTGATTAAAGGCTCTTTTCCTATGTCAAAAGTTATAGTTTTCGAGGGTAATAGCTACGTATGTTGAAAAAATGAAGATATTAGACTATTTTATGATTGCAAATGGTAAAGAATGTGATTAAAGGCTCTTTTCCTATGTCAAAAGTTTTAGTTTTCGAGGGTAATAGCTACGTATGTTGAAAAAAATGAATATATTAGACTATTTCATGATTGCAAATGGTAAAGAATGTGATTAAAGGCTCTTTTCTTATTTCAAAAGTTTTAGTTTTCGAGGGTAATAGCTTTGTCTGTGGAAAAAAATGAAGATATTAGACAATTTTATGATTGCACATGGTAAAGAATGTGATTAAAGGCTCTTTTCCTATGTCAAAAGTTTTAGTTTTCGAGGGTAATAGCTACGTATGTTGAAAAAATGAAGATATTAGACTATTTTATGATTGCATATGGTAAAGAATGTGATTAAAGGCTCTTTTCCTATTTCAAAAGTTTTAGTTTTCGAGGGTAATAGCTACGTCTGTGGAAAAAATGAAGATATTAGACTATTTTATGATTGCACATGGTAAAGAATGTGATTAAAGGCTCTTTTCCTATGTCAAAAGTTTTAGTTTTCGAGGGTAATAGCTACGTATGTTGAAAAAAATGAAGATATTAGACTATTTTATGATTGCAAATGGTAAAGAATGTGATTAAAGGCTCTTTTCCTATTTCAAAAGTTTTAGTTTTCGAGGGTAATAGCTATGTCTGTGGAAAAAAATGAAGATATTAGACTATTTTATGATTGCACATGGTAAAGAATGTGATTAAAGACTCTTTTCCTATGTCAAAAGTTTTAGTTTTCGAGGGTAATAGCTACGTATGTTGAAAAAATGAAGATATTAGACAATTTTATGATTGCACATGGTAAAGAATGTGATTAAAGGTTCTTTTCCTATTTCAAAAGTTTTAGTTTTCGAGGATAATAGCTACGTATGTTGAAAAAATGAAGATATTAGACTATTTTATGATTCCACATGGTAAAGAATGTGATTAAAGGCTCTTTTCCTATTTCAAAAGTTTTAGTTTTCGAGGGTAATAGCTAAGTATGTTGAAAAAATGAAGATATTAGACTATTTTATGATATCAAATGGTAAAGAATGTGATTAAAGGCTCTTTTCCTTTGTCAAAAGTTTTAGTTTTCGAGGGTAATAGCTACGTATGTTGAAAAAATGAAGATATTAGACTATTTTATGATTGCACATGGTAAAGAATGTGATTAAAGGCTTTTTTCCTATGTCAAAAGTTTTAGTTTTTGAGGGTAATAGCTACGTATGTTGAAAAAAATGAAGATATTAGACTATTTTATGATTGCAAATGGTAAAGAATGTGATTAAAAGCTCTTTTTCCTATTTCAAAAGTTTTAGTTTTCGAGGGTAATAGCTACGTATGTTGAAAAAATGAAGATATTAGACTATTTTATGATTGCAAATGTTAAAGAATGTGATTAAAGGCTCTTTTCCAATTTCAAAAGTTTTAGTTTTCGAGGGTATAGCTATGTGTGTTGAAAAAATGAAGATATTAGACTATTTTATGATTGCAAATGGTAAAGAATGTGATTAAAGGCTCTTTTCCTATGTCAAAAGTTTTAGTTTTCGAGGGTAATAGCTACGTATGTTGAAAAAATGAAGATATTAGACTATTTTATGATTGCAAATGGTAAAGAATGTGATTAAAGGCTCTTTTCCTATTTCAAAAGTTTTAGTTTTCGAGGGTAATAGCTATGTCTGTGGAAAAAAATGAAGATATTAGACTATTTTATGATTGCAAATGGTAAAGAATGTGATTAAAGGCTCTTTTCCTATTTCAAAAGTTTTAGTTTTCGAGGGTAATAGCTACGTATGTTGAAAAAATGAAGATATTAGACTATTTTATGATTGCAAATGGTAAAGAATGTGATTAAAGGCTCTTTTCCTATGTCAAAAGTTATAGTTTTCGAGGGTAATAGCTACGTATGTTGAAAAAATGAAGATATTAGACTATTTTATGATTGCAAATGGTAAAGAATGTGATTAAAGGCTCTTTTCTTATTTCAAAAGTTTTAGTTTTCGAGGGTAATAGCTTTGTCTGTGGAAAAAATGAAGATATTAGACAATTTTATGATTGCACATGGTAAAAAATGTGATTAAAGGCTCTTTTCCTATGTCAAAAGTTTTAGTTTTCGAGGGTAATAGCTACGTATGTTGAAAAAATGAAGATATTAGACTATTTTTATGATTGCAAATGGTAAAGAATGTGATTAAAGGCTCTTTTCCTATTTCAAAAGTTTTAGTTTTCGGGGGTAAGAGCTACGTATGTTGTAAAAATGAAGATATTAGACTATTTTATGATTGCAAATGGTAAAGAATGTGATTAAAGGCTCTTTTCCTATTTCAAAAGTTTTAGTTTTCGAGGGTAATAGCTATGTCTGTGGAAAAAATGAAGATATTAGACTATTTTATGATTGCACATGGTAAAGAATGTGATTAAAGGCTCTTTTCCTATGTCAAAAGTTTTAGTTTTCGAGGGTAATAGCTACGTATGTTGAAGAAATGAAGATATTAGACTATTTTATGATTGCACACGGTAAAGAATGTGATTAAAGACTCTTTTCCTATGTCAAAAGTTTTAGTTTTCGAGGGTAATAGCTACGTATGTTGAAAAAAATGAAGATATTAGACAATTTTATGATTGCACATGGTAAAGAATGTGATTAAAGGTTCTTTTCCTATTTCAAAAGTTTTAGTTTTCGAGGATAATAGCTACGTATGTTGAAAAAATGAAGATATTAGACTATTTTATGATTCTACATGGTAAAGAATGTGATTAAAGGCTCTTTTCCTATGTCAAAAGTTTTAGTTCTCGAGGTAATAGCTACGTATGTTGAAAAAATGAAGATATTAGACTATTTTATGATTGCAAATGGTAAAGAATGTGATTAAAGGCTCTTTTCCTATGTCAAAAGTTTTAGTTTTCGAGGGTAATAGCTACGTATGTTGAAAAACTGAAGATATTAGACTATTTTATGATTGCAAATGGTAAAGAATGTGATTAAAGGCTCTTTTCCTATTTCAAAAGTTTTAGTTTTCGGGGGTAAGAGCTACGTATGTTGTAAAAATGAAGATATTAGACTATTTTATGATTGCAAATGGTAAAGAATGTGATTAAAGGCTCTTTTCCTATTTCAAAAGTTTTAGTTTTCGAGGGTAATAGCTATGTCTGTTGAAAAAATGAATATATTAGACTATTTTATGATTGCAAATGGTAAAGAATGTGATTAAAGGCTCTTTTCCTATGTCAAAAGTTTTAGTTTTCGAGGGTAATAGCTACATATGTTGAAAAAAATGAAGATATTAGACTATTTTATGATTGCAAATGGTAAAGAATGTGATTAAAGGCTCTTTTCCTATTTCAAAAGTTTTAGATTTCGAGGGTAATAGCTACGTATGTTGAAAAAATGAAGATATTAGACTATTTTATGATTGCAAATGGTAAAGAATGTGATTAAAGGCTCTTTTCCTATTTCAAAAGTTTTAGTTTTCGAGGGTAATAGCTACGTATGTCGAAAAAATGAAGATATTAGACTATTTTATGATTGCAAATGGTAAAGAATGTGATTAAAGGCTCTTTTCCTATGTCTAAAGTTTTAGTTCTCGAGGGTAATAGCTACGTATGTTGAAAAAATGAAGATATTAGACTATTTTATGATTTCAAATGGTAAAGAATGTGATTAAAGGCTCTTCCTATTTCAAAAGTTTTAGTTTTCGAGGGTAATAGCTATGTCTGTGGAAAAAATGAAGATATTAGACTATTTAGTGATTGCACATGGTAAAGAATGTGATTAAAGGCTCTTTTCCTATTTCAAAAGTTTTAGTTTTCGAGGGTAATAGCTACGTATGTTGAAAAAATGAAGATATTAGACAATTTTATGATTGCTCATGGTAAAGAATGTGATTAAAGGCTCTTATCCTATTTCAAAAGTTTTAGTTTTCGAGGGTAATAGCTACGTATGTTGAAGAAATGAAGATATTAGACTATTTTATGATTGCACATGGTAAAGAATGTGATTAAAGGCTCTTTTCCTATTTCAAAAGTTTTAGTTTTAGAGGGTAATAGCTACGTATGTTGAAGAAATGAAGATATTAGACTATTTTATGATTGCAAATGGTAAAGAATGGGATTAAAGGCTCTTTTTCTATGTCAAAAGTTTTAGTTTTCGAGGGTAATAGCTACGTATGTTGAAAAAATGAAGATATTAGACTATTTTATGATTGCAAATGGTAAAGAATGTGATTAAAGGCTCTTTTCCTATTTCAAAAGTTTTAGATTTTGAGGGTAATAGGTACGTATGTTGAAAAAATGAAGATATTAGACTATTTTATGATTGCAAATGGTAAAGAATGTGATTAAAGGCTCTTTTCCTATTTCAAAAGTTTTAGTTTTCGAGGGTAATAGCTATGTCTGTTGAAAAAATGAAGATATTAGACTATTTTATGATTGCAAATGGTAAAGAATGTGATTCAAGGTTCTTTTCCTATTTCAAAAGTTTTAGTTTTTTGAGGTAATAGCTATGTCTGTGGAAAAAATGAAGATATTAGACTATTTTATGATTGCACATGGTAAAGAATGTGATTAAAGGCTCTTTTCCTATTTCAAAAGTTTTAGTTTTCGAGGGTAATAGCTACGTATGTTGAAAAAATGAAGATATTAGACAATTTTATGATTGCACATGGTAAAGAATGTGATTAAAGGCTCTTTTCCTATTTCAAAAGTTTTAGTTTTCGAGGGTAATAGCTACGTATGTTGAAAAAATGAAGATATTAGACTATTTTATGATGGCACATGCTAAAGAATGTGATTAAAGGCTCTTTTCCTATTTCAAAAGTTTTAGTTTTCGAGGGTAATAGCTACATATGTTGAAAAAATGAAGATATTAGACTATTTTATGATTGCAAATGGTAAAGAATGTGATTAAAGGCTCTTTTCCTATGTCAAAAGTTTTAGTTTTCAAGGGTAATAGCTACGAATGTTGAAAAAATGAAGATATTAGACTATTTTATGATTGCAAATGGTAAAGAATGTGATTAAAGGCTCTTTTCCTATTTCAAAAGTTTTAGTTTTCGGGGGTAAGAGCTACGTATGTTAAAAAAATGAAGATATTAGACTATTTTATGATTGCAAATGGTAAAGAATGTGATTAAAGTCTCTTTTCCTATGTCAAAAGTTTTAGTTTTCGAGGGTAATAGCTACGTATGTTGAAAAAATGAAGATATTAGACTATTTTATGATTGCAAATGGTAAAGAATGTGATTAAAGGCTCTTTTCCTATTTCAAAAGTTTTAGTTTTCGAGGGTAATAGCTACGTATGTTGAAAAAATGAAGATAATAGACTATTTTATGATTGCACATGGTAAAGAATGTGATTAAAGGCTCTTTTCTATTTCAAAAGTTTTAGTTTTCGAGGGTAATAGCTACGTATGTTGAAAAAATGAAGATGTTAGACTAGTTTTTGATTGCAAATGGTAAAGAATGTGATTAAAGGCTCTTTTCCTATTTCAAAAGTTTTAGTTTTCGAGGGTAATAGCTTTGTCTGTGGATAAAAATGAAGATATTAGACAATTTTATGATTGCACATGGTAAAGAATGTGATTAAAGGCTCTTTTCCTATTTCAAAAGTTTTAGTTTTCGAGGGTAATAGCTACGTATGTTGAAAAAATGAAGATATTAGACTATTTTATGAAGGCAAATGGTAAAGAATGTGATTAAAGGCTCTTTTCCTATTTCAAAAGTTTTAGTTTTCGAGGGTAATAGCTATGTCTGTTGAAAAAATGAAGATATTAGACTATTTTATGATTGCAAATGGTAAAGAATGTGATTAATGGCTCTTTTCCTATGTCAAAAGTTTTAGTTTTCGAGGGTAATAGCTACGTATGTTGAAAAAATGAAGATATTAGACTATTTTATGATTGCAAATGGTAAAGAATGTGATTAAAGGCTCTTTTCCTATTTCAAAAGTTTTAGTTTTCGAGAGTAATAGATATGTCTGTGGAAAAAATGGAGATATTAGACTATTTTATGATTGCAAATGGTAAAGAATGTGATTAAAGGCTCTTTTCCTATTTCAAAAGTTTTAGTTTTCGAGGGTAATAGCTACGTATGTTGAAAAAATGAAGATATTAGACTATTTTATGATTGCAAATGGTAAAGAATGTGATTTGAAGGCTCTTTTCCTATGTCAAAAGTTTTTAGTTTTCGAGGGTAATAGCTACGTATGTTGAAAAAATGAAGATATTAAACTATTTTATGATTGCAAATGGTAAAGAATGTGATTAAAGGCTCTTTTCCTATTTCAAAAGTTTTAGTTTTCGAGGGGTAATAGCTTTGTCTGTGGAAAAAATGAAGATATTAGACAATTTTATGATTGCAAATGGTAAAGAATGTGATTAAAGGCTCTTTTCCTATGTCAAAACTTTTAGTTTTCGAGGGTAATAGCTAAGTATGTTGAAAAAATGAAGATATTAGACAATTTTATGATTGCACATGGTAAAGAATGTGATTAAAGGCTCTTTTCCTATTTCAAAAGTTTTAGTTTTCGAGGATAATAGCTACGTATGTAGAAAAAATGAAGATATTAGACTATTTTATGATTCCACATGGTAAAGAATGTGATTAAAGGCTCTTTTCCTATTTCAAAAGTTTTAGTTTTCGAGGGTAATAGCTACGTATGTTGAAAAAAAGAAGATATTAGACTATTTTATGATTGCAAATGGTAAAGAATGTGATTAAAGGCTCTTTTCCTATTTCAAAAGTTTTAGTTTTCGAGGGTAATAGCTACATATGTTGAAAAAATAAAGATATTAGACTATTTCATGATTGCAAATGGTAAAGAATGTGATTAAAGGCTCTTTTCCTATGTCAAAAGTTTTAGTTTTCGAGGGTAATAGCTAAGTATGTTGAAAAAATGAAGATATTAAACTATTTTATGATTGCAAATGGTAAAGAATGTGATTAAAGGCTCTTTTCCTATGTCTAAAGTTTTAGTTCTCGAGGGTAATAGCTATGTCTGTTGAAAAAATGAAGATATTAGACTATTTTATGATTGCAAATGGTAAAGAATGTGATTAAAGGCTCTTTTCCTATGTCAAAAGTTTTAGTTTTCGAGGGTAATAGCTATGTCTGTTGAAAAAATGAAGATATTAGACTATTTTATGATTGCAAATGGTAAAGAATGTGATTAAAGGCTCTTTTCCTATGTCAAAAGTTTTAGTTTTCGAGGGTAATAGCTATGTCTGTGGAAAAAATGAAGATATTAGACTATTTTATGATTGCAAATGGTAAAGAATGTGATTAAAGGCTCTTTTCCTATTTCAAAAGTTTTAGTTTTCGAGGGTAATAGCTACGTATGTTGAAAAAAATGAAGATATTAGACTATTTTATGATTGCAAATGGTAAAGAATGTGATTAAAGGCTCTTTTCCTATGTCAAAAGTTATAGTTTTCGAGGGTAATAGCTACGTATGTTGAAAAAATGAAGATATTAGACTATTTTATGATTGCAAATGGTAAAGAATGTGATTAAAGGCTCTTTTCCTATGTCAAAAGTTTTAGTTTTCGAGGGTAATAGCTACGTATGTTGAAAAAATGAATATATTAGACTATTTCATGATTGCAAATGGTAAAGAATGTGATTAAAGGCTCTTTTCTTATTTCAAAAGTTTTAGTTTTCGAGGGTAATAGCTTTGTCTGTGGAAAAAATGAAGATATTAGACAATTTTATGATTGCACATGGTAAAGAATGTGATTAAAGGCTCTTTTCCTATGTCAAAAGTTTTAGTTTTCGAGGGTAATAGCTACGTATGTTGAAAAAATGAAGATATTAGACTATTTTATGATTGCATATGGTAAAGAATGTGATTAAAGGCTCTTTTCCTATTTCAAAAGTTTTAGTTTTCGAGGGTAATAGCTATGTCTGTGGAAAAAATGAAGATATTAGACTATTTTATGATTGCACATGGTAAAGAATGTGATTAAAGGCTCTTTTCCTATGTCAAAAGTTTTAGTTTTCGAGGGTAATAGCTACGTATGTTGAAAAAAATGAAGATATTAGACTATTTTATGATTGCAAATGGTAAAGAATGTGATTAAAGGCTCTTTTCCTATTTCAAAAGTTTTAGTTTTCGAGGGTAATAGCTATGTCTGTGGAAAAAATGAAGATATTAGACTATTTTATGATTGCACATGGTAAAGAATGTGATTAAAGACTCTTTTCCTATGTCAAAAGTTTTAGTTTTCGAGGGTAATAGCTACGTATGTTGAAAAAATGAAGATATTAGACTATTTTATGATTCTACATTTTAAAGAATGTGATTAAAGGCTCTTTTCCTATTTCAAAAGTTTTAGTTTTCGAGGGTAATAGCTACGTATGTTGAAAAAATGAAGATATTAGACTATTTTATGATATCAAATGGTAAAGAATGTGATTAAAGGCTCTTTTCCTATGTCAAAAGTTTTAGTTCTCGAGGTAATAGCTACGTATGTTGAAAAAATGAAGATATTAGACTATTTTATGATTGCACATGGTAAAGAATGTGATTAAAGGCTTTTTTCCTATGTCAAAAGTTTTAGTTTCTGAGGGTAAAAGCTACGTATGTTGAAAAAATGAAGATATTAGACTATTTTATGATTGCAAATGGTAAAGAATGTGATTAAAGGCTCTTTTCCTATTTCAAAAGTTTTAGTTTTCGAGGGTAATAGCTACGTATGTTGAAAAAATGAAGATATTAGACTATTTTATGATTGCAAATGTTAAAGAATGTGATTAAAGGCTCTTTTCCAATTTCAAAAGTTTTAGTTTTCGAGGGTAATAGCTATGACTGTTGAAAAAATGAAGATATTAGACTATTTTATGATTGCAAATGGTAAAGAATGTGATTAAAGGCTCTTTTCCTATGTCAAAAGTTTAGTTTTCGAGGGTAATAGCTACGTATGTTGAAAAAATGAAGATATTAGACTATTTTATGATTGCAAATGGTAAAGAATGTGATTAAAGGCTCTTTTCCTATTTCAAAAGTTTTAGTTTTCGAGGGTAATAGCTATGTCTGTGGAAAAAATGAAGATATTAGACTATTTTATGATTGCAAATGGTAAAGAATGTGATTAAAGGCTCTTTTCCTATTTCAAAAGTTTTAGTTTTCGAGGGTAATAGCTACGTATGTTGAAAAAATGAAGATATTAGACTATTTTATGATTGCAAATGGTAAAGAATGTGATTAAAGGCTCTTTTCCTATGTCAAAAGTTATAGTTTTCGAGGGTAATAGCTACGTATGTTGAAAAAATGAAGATATTAGACTATTTTATGATTGCAAATGGTAAAGAATGTGATTAAAGGCTCTTTTCCTATGTCAAAAGTTTTAGTTTTCGAGGGTAATAGCTACGTATGTTGAAAAAATGAAGATATTAGACTATTTTATGATTGCAAATGGTAAAGAATGTGATTAAAGGCTCTTTTCTTATTTCAAAAGTTTTAGTTTTCGAGGGTAATAGCATTGTCTGTGGAAAAAATGAAGATATTAGACAATTTTATGATTGCATATGGTAAAGAATGTGATTAAGGCTCTTTTCCTATGTCAAAAGTTTTAGTTTTCGAGGGGTAATAGCTACGTATGTTGAAAAAATGAAGATATTAGACTATTTTATGATTGCATATGGTAAAGAATGTGATTAAAGGCTCTTTTCCTATTTCAAAAGTTTTAGTTTTCGGGGGTAAGAGCTACGTATGTTGAAAAAATGAAGATATTAGACTATTTTATGATTGCAAATGGTAAAGAATGTGATTAAAGGCTCTTTTCCTATTTCAAAAGTTTTAGTTTTCGAGGGTAATAGCTATGTCTGTGGAAAAAATGAAGATATTAGACTATTTTATGATTGCATATGGTAAAGAATGTGATTAAAGGCTCTTTTCCTATGTCAAAAGTTTTAGTTTTCGAGGGTAATAGCTACGTATGTTGAAGAAATGAAGATATTAGACTATTTTATGATTGCACATGGTAAAGAATGTGATTAAAGACTCTTTTCCTATGTCAAAAGTTTTAGTTTACGAGGGTAATAGCTACGTATGTTGAAAAAATGAAGATATTAGACAATTTTATGATTGCACATGGTAAAGAATGTGATTAAAGGTTCTTTTCCTATTTCAAAAGTTTTAGTTTTCGAGGATAATAGCTACGTATGTTGAAAAAATGAAGATATTAGACTATTTTATGATTCCACATGGTAAAGAATGTGATTAAAGGCTCTTTTCCTATGTCAAAAGTTTTAGTTCTCGAGGTAATAGCTACGTATGTTGAAAAAATGAAGATATTAGACTATTTTATGATTGCAAATGGTAAAGAATGTGATTAAAGGCTCTTTTCCTATGTCAAAAGTTTTAGTTTTCGAGGGTAATAGCTACGTATGTTGAAAAACTGAAGATATTAGACTATTTTATGATTGCAAATGGTAAAGAATGTGATTAAAGGCTCTTTTCCTATTTCAAAAGTTTTAGTTTTCGGGGGTAAGAGCTACGTATGTTGAAAAAATGAAGATATTAGACTATTTTATGATTGCAAATGGTAAAGAATGTGATTAAAGGCTCTTTTCCTATTTCAAAAGTTTTAGTTTTCGAGGGTAATAGCTATGTCTGTTGAAAAAATGAAGATATTAGACTATTTTATGATTGCAAATGGTAAAGAATGTGATTAAAGGCTCTTTTCCTATGTCAAAAGTTTTAGTTTTCGAGGGTAATAGCTACATATGTTGAAAAAATGAAGATATTAGACTATTTTATGATTGCAAATGGTAAAGAATGTGATTAAAGGCTCTTTTCCTATTTCAAAAGTTTTAGATTTCGAGGGTAATAGCTACGTATGTTGAAAAAATGAAGATATTAGACTATTTTATGATTGCAAATGGTAAAGAATGTGATTAAAGGCTCTTTTCCTATTTCAAAAGTTTTAGTTTTCGAGGGTAATAGCTACGTATGTCGAAAAAATGAAGATATTAGACTATTTTATGATTGCAAATGGTAAAGAATGTGATTAAAGGCTCTTTTCCTATGTCTAAAGTTTTAGTTCTCGAGGGTAATAGCTACGTATGTTGAAAAAATGAAGATATTAGACTATTTTATGATTTCAAATGGTAAAGAATGTGATTAAAGGCTCTTCCTATTTCAAAAGTTTTAGTTTTCGAGGGTAATAGCTATGTCTGTGGAAAAAATGAAGATATTAGACTATTTAGTGATTGCACATGGTAAAGAATGTGATTAAAGGCTCTTTTCCTATTTCAAAAGTTTTAGTTTTCGAGGGTAATAGCTACGTATGTTGAAAAAATGAAGATATTAGACAATTTTATGATTGCTCATGGTAAAGAATGTGATTAAAGGCTCTTATCCTATTTCAAAAGTTTTAGTTTTCGAGGGTAATAGCTACGTATGTTGAAGAAATGAAGATAATAGACTATTTTATGATTGCACATGGTAAAGAATGTGATTAAAGGCTCTTTTCCTATTTCAAAAGTTTTATTTTTAGAGGGTAATAGCTACGTATGTTGAAAAAATGAAGATATTAGACTATTTTATGATTGCAAATGGTAAAGAATGCGATTAAAGGCTCTTTTTCTATGTCAAAAGTTTTAGTTTTCGAGGGTAATAGCTACGTATGTTGAAAAAATGAAGATATTAGACTATTTTATGATTGCAAATGGTAAAGAATGTGATTAAAGGCTCTTTTCCTATTTCAAAAGTTTTAGATTTCGAGGGTAATAGCTACGTATGTTGAAAAAATGAAGATATTAGACTATTTTATGATTGCAAATGGTAAAGAATGTGATTAAAGGCTCTTTTCCTATTTCAAAAGTTTTAGTTTTCGAGGGTAATAGCTATGTCTGTTGAAAAAATGAAGATATTAGACTATTTTATGATTGCAAATGGTAAAGAATGTGATTAAAGGCTCTTTTCCTATGTCTAAAGTTTTAGTTTTCGAGGGTAATAGCTACGTATGTTGAAAAAAAGAAGATAGACTATTTTATGATTGCAAATGGTAAAGAATGTGATTCAAGGTTCTTTTCCTATTTCAAAAGTTTTAGTTTTTGAGGTAATAGCTATGTCTGTGGAAAAAATGAAGATATTAGACTATTTTATGAATGCACATGGTAAAGAATGTGATTAAAGGCTCTTTTCCTATTTCAAAAGTTTTAGTTTTCGAGGGTAATAGCTACGTATGTTGAAAAAATGAAGATATTAGACAATTTTATGATTGCACATGGTAAAGAATGTGATTAAAGGCTCTTTTCCTATTTCAAAAGTTTTAGTTTTCGAGGGTAATAGCTACGTATGTTGAAAAAATGAAGATATTAGACTATTTTATGATGGCACATGTTAAAGAATGTGATTAAAGGCTCTTTTCCTATTTCAAAAGTTTTAGTTTTCGAGGGTAATAGCTACATATGTTGAAAAAATGAAGATATTAGACTATTTTATGATTGCAAATGGTAAAGAATGTGATTAAAGGCTCTTTTCCTATGTCAAAAGTTTTAGTTTTCAAGGGTAATAGCTACGAATGTTGAAAAAATGAAGATATTAGACTATTTTATGATTGCAAATGGTAAAGAATGTGATTAAAGGCTCTTTTCCTATTTCAAAAGTTTTAGTTTTCGGGGGTAAGAGCTACGTATGTTAAAAAAATGAAGATATTAGACTATTTTATGATTGCAAATGGTAAAGAATGTGATTAAAGTCTCTTTTCCTATGTCAAAAGTTTTAGTTTTCGAGGGTAATAGCTACGTATGTTGAAAAAATGAAGATATTAGACTATTTTATGATTGCAAATGGTAAAGAATGTGATTAAAGGCTCTTTTCCTATTTCAAAAGTTTTAGTTTTCGAGGGTAATAGCTACGTATGTTGAAAAAATGAAGATAATAGACTATTTTATGATTGCACATGG
>NW_027067113.1:0-15149 GCF_032884065.1 Artemia franciscana | reverse complement strand
CGGTGTCCCGGTCTGTAATTTCTCTTCGAACAATCCCTGTGTCCCGGTCGTCATTTATATACCTTCCCTGTACCCCCGTCGTCCCCTTTGTAGTTCTGTCACTGTGTCCCGGTCGTCATTTATATTCCCTGTTACCTAATAATTAGGTTTACCTAACTCTTGAACATGCAACATAAAATTGTCCATGGGAAAAGCAATCCGTATTCAGATCTATACCTGATTATTCTAATGATTGCCCTGTAGCTTTGTTGATGCTGATTGCTAATCAAACATTCCCTGTGTCCCTGTCGTCATTTATATATCCCCCTTTGCCCCCTGGCACCCCCCTTGTAGTTGTGTCCCTGTGTCCTGGTCGTCATTTATATTCCCAGTATTCCGGTCGTCATTTGTGTCCCGTTGTCCCAGTCTGTACTTTCTCTTTGAGTGTCGAGGTCGTCATTTATATTCCCTGTGTCCCAGCATCCCGGTCGTCATTTGTTTCCCGGTGTCCCGGTCTACAATATATTCCCGGGCTTGGGGGGGCATCGCGCCCCCAAGCCCCTCGCGCGCGTAAGTCGTTACACGCCATATTAGTTACCTGCCATTGTAGTTGTGTCCCTGTGTCCCACCTGTGAATTGAGATAGATATAAATATATATATATTTTTTGAACTACATAAAACTTGCGAATATACAACATTCTTCGCTGTCCAATTTAACTACGTAAAACTTAAGAATATACAACATTCTTCCATGTCCTATTGTTTGTGCATATAAATAGATTGTTAGGTTTACCTAACTCTTGAACATGCAACATAAAATTGTCCATGGGAAAAAGCAATCCGTATTCAGATCTATACCTGATTATTCTAATGATTGCCCTTTAGCTTTGTTGATGCTGATTGCTAATCAAACATTCCCTGTGTCCCCGTCGTCATTTATATATCCCCCTGTGCCCCCTGGCACCCCCCTTGTAGTTGTGTACCTGTGTCCTGGTCGTCATTTATATTCCCAGTATTCCGGTCGTCATTTGTGTCCCGGTGTTCCAGTCTGTACTTTCTCTTTGAGTGTCGAGGTCGTCATTTATATTCCCTGTGTCCCAGCATCCCGGTCGTCATTTGTTTCCCGGTTTCCCGGTCTGTAATTTCTCTTCGAACAATCCCTGTGTCCCGGTCGTCATTTATATATCTTCCCTGTACCCCCGTCGTCCCCTTTGTAGTTGTGTCACTGTGTCCCGGTCGTCATTTATATTCCCTGTGTCCCGGTGTCCCAGTCTGTAATTTCTCTTTGAGGTTCCCGGTCGTCATTTATATTCCCTGTATCCCCGTGTCCCGGTCGTCATTTGTGTCCCGGTCTGTAATTTCATCAGTTGACAAACATGATGTCAGTCGACAAACAATTTCATGACGCATACAGCTCAATCCTTACAATGACGTCAGTCGACACACCTGAAGTCACTCGACAGACACACAGACAACTTATTTTTATATATATAGATATATAGCTGTTGGGGGGGGGGGGGGGGGGGCTTGGGGGGGGGGGGGGCATCGCGCCCCCAAGCCCCCCGCGCGCGTAAGTCGTTACACGCCATATTAGTTACCTGCCATTGTAGTTGTGTCCCTGTGTCCCACCTGTGAATTGAGATAGATATAAATATATATATTTTTTGAACTACATAAAACTTGCGAATATACAACATTCTTCGCTGTCCAATTTAACTACGTAAAACTTAAGAATATACAACATTCTTCCATGTCCTATTGTTTGTGCATATAAATAGATTGTTAGGTTTACCTAACTCTTGAACATGCAACATAAAATTGTCCATGGGAAAAGCAATCCGTATTCAGATTTATACCTGATTATTCTAATGATTGCCCTTTAGCTTTGTTGATGCTGATTGCTAATCAAACATTCCCTATGTCCCTGTCGTCATTTATACATCCCCCTTTGCCCCCTGGCACCCCCCTTGTAGTTGTGTCCCTGTGTCCTGGTCGTCATTTATATTCCCAGTATTCCGGTCGTCATTTGTGTCCCGGTGTCCCAGTCTGTACTTTCTCTTTGAGTGTCGATGTCGTCATTTATATTCCCTGTGTCCCAGCATCCCGGTCGTCATTTGTTTCCCAGTGTCCCGGTCTGTAATTTCTCTTCGAACAATCCCTGTGTCCCGGTCGTCATTTATATATCTTCCCTGTACCCCCGTCGTCCCCTTTGTAGTTGTGTCACTGTGTCCCGGTCGTCATTTATATTCCCTGTGTCCCGGTGTCCCAGTCTGTAATTTCTCTTTGAGGTTCCCGGTCGTCATTTATATTCCCTGTATCCCCGTGTCCCGGTCGTCATTTGTGTCCCGGTCTGTAATTTCATCAGTTGACAAACATGACGTCAGTCGACAAACAATTCATGACGCATACAGCTCGATCCTTACAATGACGTCAGTTGACACACCTGAAGTTACTCGACAGACACACATACAACTTATTTTTATATATATAGATATATAGCTGTTGGGGGGGGGCTTTGGGGGGGCATCGCGCCCCCAAGCCCCCCGCGCGCGTAAGTCGTTACACGTTATATTAGTTACCTGCCATTGTAGTTGTTTCCCTATGTCCCACATGTGAATTGAGATAGATATAAATATATATATTTTTTGAACTACATAAAACTTGCGAATATACAACATTCTTTGCTGTCCAATTTAACTACGTAAAACATAAGAATATACAACATTCTTCCATGTCCTATTGTTTGTGCATATAAATAGATTGTTAGGTTTACGTAACTCTTGAACCTGCAACATAAAATTGTCCATGGGAAAAAGCAACCCGTATTCAGATCTATAACCTGATTATTCTAATGATTGCCCTTTAGCTTTGTTGATGCTGATTGCTAATCAAACATTCCCTGTGTCCCCGTCGTCATTTATATACTCCCCCCTGTGCCCCCAGGCAACCCCCTTTGTAGTTGTGTCCCTGTGTCCTGGTCGTCATTTATATTCCCAGTATTCCGGTCGTCATTTGTGTCCCGGTGTTCCAGTCTGTACTTTCTCTTTGAGTGTCGAGGTCGTCATTTATATTCCCTGTGTCCCAGCATCCCGGTCGTCATTTGTTTCCCGGTTTCCCGGTCTGTAATTTCTCTTCGAACAATCCCTGTGTCCCGGTCGTCATTTATATATCTTCCCTGTACCCCCGTCGTCCCCTTTGTAGTTGTGTCACTGTGTCCCGGTCGTCATTTATATTCCCTGTGTCCCGGTGTCCCAGTCTGTAATTTTTCTTTGAGGTTCCCGGTCATCATTTATATTCCTGTATCCCCGTGTCCCGGTCGTCATTTGTGTCCCTGTCTGTAATTTCATCAGTTGACAAACATGAGGTCAGTCGACAAACAATTTCATGACGCATACAGCTCAATCCTTACAATGACGTCAGTCGACACACCTGAAGTCACTCGACAGACACACAGACAACTTATTTTTATATATATAGATATATAGCTGTTGGGGGGGAGGCTTTGGGGGGCATCGCGCCCCAAGCCCCCCGCGCTTGTAAGTCGTTACACGCCATATTAGTTACCTGCCATTGTAGTTGTGTCCCTGTGTCCCACCTGTGAATTGAGATAGATATAAATATATATATTTTTTGAACTACATAAAACTTGCGAATATACAACATTCTTCGCTGTCCAATTTAACTACGTAAAACTTAAGAATATACAACATTCTTCCATGTCCTATTGTTTGTGCATATAAATAGATTGTTAGGTTTACCTAACTCTTGAACATGCAACATAAAATTGTCCATGGGAAAAGCAATCCGTATTTAGATCTATACCTGATTATTCTAATGATTGCCCTTTAGCTTTGTTGATGCTGATTGCTAATCAAACATTCCCTGTGTCCCCGTCGTCATTTATATATCCCCCTGTGCCCCCTGGCACCCCCTTTGTAGTTGTGTCCCTGTGTCCTGGTCGTCATTTATATTCCCAGTATTCCGGTCGTCATTTGTGTCCCGGTGTCCCAGTCTGTACTTTCTCTTTGAGTGTCGAGGTCGTCATTTATATTCCCTGTGTCCCAGCATTCCCGTTCGTCATTTGTTTCCCGGTGTCCGGTCTGTAATTCTCTTCGAACAATCCCTGTGTCCCGGTCGTCATTTATATATCTTCCCTGTACCCCCGTCGTCCCCTTTGTAGTTGTGTCACTGTGTCCCGGTCGTCATTATATTCCCTGTGTCCCGGTGTCCCAGTCTGTAATTTCTCTTTGAGGTTCCCGGTCGTCATTTATATTCCCTGTATCCCCGAGTCCCGGTCGTCATTTGTGTCCCGGTCTGTAATTTCATCAGTTGACAAACATGACGTCAGTCGACAAACAATTTCATGACGCATACAGCTCAATCCTTACAATGACGTCAGTCGACACACCTGAAGTCACTCGACAGACACACAGACAACTTATTTTTATATATATAGATATATAGCTGTTGGGATGGGGGCTTGGGGGGGGGCTCGCTTCCCCAAGCCCCCCGCGCGCGTAAGTCGTTACACGCCATATTAGTTACCTGCCATTGTAGTTGTGTCCCTGTGTCCCACCTGTGAATTGAGATAGATATAAATATATATATTTTTTGAACTACATAAAACTTGCGAATATACAACATTCCTTCGCTGTCCAATTTAACTACGTAAAACTTAAGAATATACAACATTCTTCCATGTCCTATTGTTTGTGCATATAAATAGATTGTTAGGTTTACCTAACTCTTGAACATGCAACATAAAATGTCCATGGGAAAAGCAATCCGTATTCAGATCTATACCTGATTATTCTAATGATTGCCCTTTAGCTTTGTTGATGCTGATTGCTAATCAAACATTCCCTGTGTCCCCGTCGTCATTTATATATCCCCCTGTGCCCCCTGGCACCCCCTTTGTAGTTGTGTCCCTGTGTCCTGGTCGTCATTTATATTCCCAGTATTCCGGTCGTCATTTGTGTCCCGGTGTCCCAGTCTGTACTTTCTCTTTGAGTGTCGAGGTCGTCATTTATATTCCCTGTGTCCCAGCATCCCGGTCGTCATTTGTTTCCGGTGTCCCGGTCTGTAATTTCTCTTCGAACAATCCCTGTGTCCTGGTCGTCATTTATATATCTTCCCTGTACCCCCGTCGTCCCTTTTGTAGTTGTGTCACTGTGTCCCGGTCGTCATTTATATTCCCTGTGTCCCGGTGTCCCAGTCTGTAATTTCTCTTTGAGGTTCCCGGTCGTCATTTATATTCCCTGTATCCCCGTGTCCCGGTCGTCATTTGTGTCCCGGTCTTTAATTTCATCAGTTGACAAACATGACGTCAGTCGACAAACAATTTCAAGACGCATACAGCTCAATCCTTACAATGACGTCAGTCGACACACTGAAGTCACTCGACAGACACACAGACAACTTATTTTTATATATATATAGATATATAGCTGTTGGGGGGGGGGGGGGCTTGGGGGGGCATCGCGCCCCCAAGCCCCCCGCGCGCGTAAGTCGTTACACGCCATATTAGTTACCTGCCATTGTAGTTGTGTCCCTGTGTCCCACCTGTGAATTGAGATAGATATAAATATATATATATATTTTTTAAACTACATAAGACTTGCGAATATACAACATTCTTCGCTGTCCAATTTAACTACGTAAAACTTAAGAATATACAACATTCTTCCATGTCCTATTGTTTGTGCATATAAATAGATTGTTAGGTTTACCTAACTCTTGAACATGCAACATAAAATTGTCCATGGGAAAAGCAATCCGTATTCAGATCTATACCTGATTATTCTAATGATTGCCCTTTAGCTTTGTTGATGCTGATTGCTAATCAAACATTCCCTGTGTCCCCGTCGTCATTTATATATCCCCCTGTGTCCCCTGCACCCCCCTTGTAGTTGTGTCCCTGTGTCCTGGTCGTCATTTATATTCCCAGTATTCCGGTCGCCATTTGTGTCCCGGTGTCCCAGTCTGTACTTTCTCTTTGAGTGTCGAGGTCGTCATTTATATTCCCTGTGTCCCAGCATCCCGGTCGTCATTTGTTTCCCGGTGTCCCGGTCTGTAATTTCTCTTCGAACAATCCCTGTGTCCCGGTCATCATTTATATATCTATCCCTGTACCCCCGTCGTCCCCTTTGTAGTTGTGTCACTGTGTCCCGGTCGTCATTTATATTCCCTGTGTCCCGGTGTCCCAGTCTGTAATTTCTCTTTGAGGTTCCCGGTCCTCATTTATATTCCCTGTATCCCCGTGGTCCCGGTCGGTCATTTGTGTCCCTGTCTGTAATTTCATCAGTTGACAAACATGAGGTCAGTCGACAAACAATTCATGACGCATACAGCTCAATCCTTACAATGACGTCAGTCGACACACCTGAAGTCACTCGACAGACACACAGACAACTTATTTTATATATATAGATATATAGCTGTTGGGGGGGGGCCTTTGGGGGGCATCGCGCCCCAAGCCCCCCGCGCTTGTAAGTCGTTACACGCCATATTAGTTACCTGCCATTGTAGTTGTGTCCCTTGTCCCCACCTGTGAATTGAGATAGATATAAATATATATATTTTTTGAACTACATAAAACTTGCGAATATACAACATTCTTCGCTGTCCAATTTAACTACGTAAAACTTAAGAATATACAACTTCTTCCAAGTCCTAATTGTTTGTGCATATAAATAGATTGTTAGGTTTACCTAACTCTTGAACATGCAACATAAAATTGTCCATGGGAAAAGCAATCCGTATTCAGATCTATACCTGATTATTCTAATGATTGCCCTTTAGCTTTGTTGATGCTGATTGCTAATCAAACATTCCCTGTGTCCCCGTCGTCATTTATATATCCCCCTGTGCCCCCCTGGCACCCCCTTGTAGTTGTGTCCCTGTGGTCCTGGTCGTCATTTATATTCCCCAGTATTCCGGTCGTCATTTGTGTCCCGGTGTCCCAGTCTGTACTTTCTCTTTGAGTGTCGAGGTCGTCATTTATATTCCCTGTGTCCCCAGCATCCCGGTCTTCATTTGTTTCCCGGTGTCCCGGTCTGTAATTTCTCTTCGAACAATCCCTGTGTCCCGGTCGTCATTTATATATCTTCCCTGTACCCCCCGTCGTCCCCTTTGTAGTTGTGTCACTGTGTCCCGGTCGTCATTTATATTCCCTGTGTCCCGGTGTCCCAGTCTGTAATTTCTCTTTGAGGTTCCCGGTCGTCATTTATATTCCCTGTATCCCCGAGTCCCGGTCGTCATTTGTGTCCCGGTCTGTAATTTTCATCAGTTGACAAACATGACGTCAGTCGACAATCAATTTCATGACGCATACAGCTCAATCCTTACAATGACGTCAGTCGACACACCCTGAAGTCACTCGACAGACACACAGACAACTTATTTTTATATATATAGATATATAGCTGTTGGGGATGGGGGCTTGGGGGGGGGGGGCTCGCGCCCCCAAGCCCCCCGCGCGCGTAAGTCGTTACACGCCATATTAGTTACCTGCCATTGTAGTTGTGTCCCTGTGTCCCAACTGGTGAATTGAGATAGATATAAATAAATATATTTTTTGAACTACATAAAACTTGCGAATATACAACATTCTTCGCTGTCCAATTTTCGCTGACAAACATATACAACAATATTATATACAACATATATACAACATATATGTATGTTGTATATACAACATTCTTCGCTGTACAATTTAACTACGCAAAACTTAAGAATATACAACATTCTTCCATGTCCTATTGTTTGTGCATATAATAGATTGTTAGGTTTACCTAACTCTTGAACATGCAACATAAAATTGTCCATGGGAAAAGCAATCCGTATTCAGATCTATACCTGATTATTCTAATGATTGCCCTTTAGCTTTGTTGATGCTGATTGCTAATCAAACATTCCCTGTGTCCCCGTCGTCATTTATATATCCCCCTGTGCCCCCTGGCACCCCCTTTGTAGTTGTGTCCCTGTGTCCTGGTCGTCATTTATATTCCCAGTATTCGGTCGTCATTTGTGTCCCGGTGTCCCAGTCTGTACTTTCTCTTTGAGTGTCGAGGTCGTCATTTATATTCCCTGTGTCTCAGCATCCCGGTCGTCATTTGTTTCCCGGTGTCCCGGTCTTTAATTTCTCTCGAACAATCCCTGTGTCCCGGTCGTCATTTATATATCTTCCCTGTACCCCCGTCGTCCCCTTTGTAGGTTCTGTCACTGTGTCCCCGGTCGTCATTTATATTCCCTGTTACCTAATAATTAGGTTTACCTAACTCTTGAACATGCAACATAAAATTGTCCATGGGAAAAGCAATCCGTATTCAGATCTATACCTGATTATTCTAATGATTGCCCTGTAGCTTTGTTGATGCTGATTGCTAATCAAACATTCCCCTGTGTCCCTGTCGTCATTTATATATCCCCCTTTGCCCCCTGGCACCCCCCTTGTAGTTGTGTCCCTGTGTCCTGGTCGTCATTTATATTCCCAGTATTCCGGTCGTCATTTGTGTCCCGTTGTCCCAGTCTGTACTTTCTCTTTGAGTGTCGAGGTCGTCATTTATATTCCCTGTGTCCCAGCATCCCGGTCGTCATTTGTTTCCCGGTGTCCCGGTCTACAATATATTCCCGGGCTTGGGGGGGCATCGCGCCCCCAAGCCCCTCGCGCGCGTAAGTCGTTACACGCCATATTAGTTACCTGCCATTGTAGTTGTGTCCCTGTGTCCCACCTGTGAATTGAGATAGATATAAATATATATATATTTTTTGAACTACATAAAACTTGCGAATATACAACATTCTTCGCTGTCCAATTTAACTACGTAAAACTTAAGAATATACAACATTCTTCCATGTCCTATTGTTTGTGCATATAAATAGATTGTTAGGTTTACCTAACTCTTGAACATGCAACATAAAATTGTCCATGGGAAAAAGCAATCCGTATTCAGATCTATACCTGATTATTCTAATGATTGCCCTTTAGCTTTGTTGATGCTGATTGCTAATCAAACATTCCCTGTGTCCCCGTCGTCATTTATATATCCCCCTGTGCCCCCTGGCACCCCCCTTGTAGTTGTGTACCTGTGTCCTGGTCGTCATTTATATTCCCAGTATTCCGGTCGTCATTTGTGTCCCGGTGTTCCAGTCTGTACTTTCTCTTGAGTGTCGAGGTCGTCATTTATATTCCCTGTGTCCCAGCATCCGGTCGTCATTTGTTTCCCAGTTTCCCGGTCTGTAATTTCTCTTCGAACAATCCCTGTGTCCCGGTCGTCATTTATATATCTTCCCTGTACCCCCGTCGTCCCCTTAGTAGTTGTGTCACTGTGTCCCGGTCGTCATTTATATTCCCTGTGTCCCGGTGTCCCAGTCTGTAATTTCTCTTTGAGGTTCCCGGTCGTCATTATATTCCCTGTATCCCCGTGTCCCGGTCGTCATTTGTGTCCCGGTCTGTAATTTCATCAGTTGACAAACATGATGTCAGTCGACAAACAATTTCATGACGCATACAGCTCAATCCTTACAATGACGTCAGTCGACACACCTGAAGTCACTCGACAGACACACAGACAACTTATTTTTATATATATAGATATATAGCTGTTGGGGGGGGGGGGGGCTTGGGGGGGGGCATCGCGCCCCAAGCCCCCCGCGCGCGTAAGTCGTTACACGCCATATTAGTTACCTGCCATTGTAGTTGTGTCCCTGTGTCCCACCTGTGAATTGAGATAGATATAAATATATATATTTTTTGAACTACATAAAACTTGCGAATATACAACATTCTTCGCTGTCCAATTTAACTACGTAAAACTTAAGAATATACAACATTCTTCCATGTCCTATTGTTTGTGCATATAAATAGATTGTTAGGTTTACCTAACTCTTGAACATGCAACATAAAATTGTCCATGGGAAAAGCAATCCGTATTCAGATTTATACCTGATTATTCTAATGATTGCCCTTTAGCTTTGTTGATGCTGATTGCTAATCAAACATTCCCTATGTCCCTGTCGTCATTTATACATCCCCCTTTGCCCCCTGGCACCCCCCCTTGTAGTTGTGTCCCTGTGTCCTGGTCGTCATTTATATTCCCAGTATTCCGGTCGTCATTTGTGTCCCGGTGTCCCAGTCTGTACTTTCTCTTTGAGTGTCGATGTCGTCATTTATATTCCCTGTGTCCCCAGCATCCCGGTCGTCATTTGTTTCCCAGTGTCCCGGTCTGTAATTTCTCTTCGAACAATCCCTGTGTCCCGGTCGTCATTTATATATCTTCCCTGTACCCCCGTCGTCCCCTTTGTAGTTGTGTCACTGTGTCCCGGTCGTCATTTATATTCCCTGTGTCCCGGTGTCCCAGTCTGTAATTTCTCTTTGAGGTTCCCGGTCGTTATTTATATTCCCTGTATCCCCGTGTCCCGGTCGTCATTTGTGTCCCGGTCTGTAATTTCATCAGTTGACAAACATGACGTCAGTCGACAAACAATTTCATGACGCATACAGCTCGATCCTTACAATGACGTCAGTTGACACACCTGAAGTTACTCGACAGACACACATACAACTTATTTTTATATATATAGATATATAGCTGTTGGGGGGGGGGCTTGGGGGGGCATCGCGCCCCCAAGCCCCCCGCGCGCGTAAGTCGTTACACGCCATATTAGTTACCTGCCATTGTAGTTGTGTCCCTATGTCCCACCTGTGAATTGAGATAGATATAAATATATATATTTTTTGAACTACATAAAACTTGCGAATATACAACATTCTTTGCTGTCCAATTTAACTACGTAAAACATAAGAATATACAACATTCTTCCATGTCCTATTGTTTGTGCATATAAATAGATTGTTAGGTTTACGTAACTCTTGAACCTGCAACATAAAATTGTCCATGGGAAAAGCAACCCGTATTCAGATCTATACCTGATTATTCTAATGATTGCCCTTTAGCTTTGTTGATGCTGATTGCTAATCAAACATTCCCTGTGTCCCCGTCGTCATTTATATATCCCCCTGTGCCCCCAGGCACCCCCCTTTGTAGTTGTGTCCCTGTGTCCTGGTCGTAATTTATACTCCAGTATTCCGGTCGTCATTTGTGTCCCGGTGTCCCAGTCTGTACTTTCTCTTTGAGTGTCGAGGTCCTCATTTATATTCCTGTGTCCAGCATCCCGGTCGTCATTTGTTTCCGGTGTCCCGGTCTGTAATTTCTCTTCGAACAATCCCTGTGTCCCGGTCGTCATTTATATATCTTCCCTGTACCCCCTTCGTCCCCTTTGTAGTTGTGTCACTGTGTCCCAGTCTGTAATTTCTCTTTGAGGTTCCCGGTCGTCATTTATATTCCCTGTATCCCCGTGTCCCGGTCGTCATTTGTGTCCCGGTCTGTAATTTCATCAGTTGACAAACATGACGTCATTCGACAAACAATTTCATGACGCATACAGCTCAATCCTTACAATGACGTCAGTCGACAAACCTGAAGTCACTCGACAGACACACAGACAACTTATTTTTATATATATAGATATATAGCTGTTGGGGGGGGGGGGGGCTTGGGGGGCATAGCGCCCCCAAGCCCCCCGCGCGCGTAAGTCGTTACACGCCATATTAGTTACCTGCCATTGTAGTTGTGTCCCTGTGTCCCACCTGTGAAGTTGAGATAGATATAAATATATATATTTTTTGAACTACATAAAACTTGCGAATATACAACATTCTTCGCTGTCCAATTTAACTACGTAAAACTTAAGAATATACAACATTCTTCCATGTCCTATTGTTTGTGCATATAAATAGATGTTAGGTTTACCTAACTCTTGAACATGCAACATAAAATTGTCCATGGGAAAAGCAATTCGTATTCAGATCTATACCTGATTATTCTAATGATTGCCCTTTAGCTTTGTTGATGTGATTGCTAATCAAACATTCCCTGTGTCCCCGTCGTCATTTATATATCCCCCTGTGCCCCCTGGCAACCCCCTTGTAGTTCTGTCCCTGTGTCCTGGTCGTCATTTATATTCCCAGTATCCCGGTCGTCATTTGTGTCCCGGTGTCCCAGTCTGTACTTTCTCTTTGAGTGTCAAGGTCGTCATTTATATTCCCTGTGTCCCAGCATCCCGGTCGTCATTTGTTTCCGGTGTCCCGGTCTGTAATTTCTCTTCGAACAATCCCTGTGTCCCGGTCGTCATTTATATATCTTCCCCTGTACCCCCGTCGTCCCCTTTGTAGTTTTGTCACTGTGTCCCGGTCGTCATTTATATTCCTGTGTCCCGGTGTCCCAGTCTGTAATTTCTCTTTGAGGTTCCGGTCGTCATTTATATTCCCTGTATCCCCGTGTCCCGGTCGTCATTTGTGTCCCGGTCTGTAATTTCATCAGTTGACAAACATGTTGTCAGTCGACAAACAATTTCATGACGCATACAGCTCAATCCTTACAATGACGTCAGTCGACACACCTGAAGTAACTCGACAGACACACAGACAAATTATTTTTATATATATAGATATATACCTGTTGGGGGGGGGGGGCTTGGAGGGGCATCGCGCCCCCCAAGCCCCCCGCGCGCTTAAGTCGTTACACGCCATATTAGTTACCTGCCATTGTAGTTGTGTCCCTGTGTCCCACCTGTGAATTGAGATAGATATAAATATATATATTTTTTGAACTACATAAAACTTGGGAATATACAACATTCTTCGCTGTCCAATTTAACTACGTAAAACTTAAGAATATACAACATTCTTCCATGTCCTATTGTTTGTGCATATAAATAGATTGTTAGGTTTACCTAACTCTTGAACATGCAACATAAAATTGTCCATGGGAAAAGCAATCCGTATTCAGATCTATACCTGATTATTCTAATGATTGCCCTTTAGCTTTGTTGATGCTGATTGCTAATCAAACATTCCCTGTGTCCCCGTCGTCATTTATATATCCCCCTGTGCCCCCTGGCAGCCCCCTTGTAGTTGTGTCCCTGTGTCCTGGTCGTCATTTATATTCTAGTATTGTGGTCGTCATTTGTGTCCCGGTGTCCCAGTCTGTACTTTCTCTTGAGTGTCGAGGTCCTCATTTATATTCCCTGTGTCCCAGCATCCCGGTCGTCATTTGTTTCCCGGTGTCCCGGTCTGTAATTTCTCTTCGAACAATCCCTGTGTCCCGGTCGTCATTTATATATCTTCCCTGTACCCCCTTCGTCCCCTTTGTAGTTGTGTCACTGTGTCCCGGTCGTCATTTATATTCCCTGTGTCCCGGTGTCCCAGTCTGTAACTTCTCTTTGAGGTTCCCGGTCGTCATTTATATTCCCTGTATCCCCGTGTCCCGGTCGTCATTTGTGTCCCGGTCTGTAATTTCATCAGTTGACAAACATGACGTCAGTCGACAAACAATTTCATGACGCATACAGCTCAATCCTTACAATGACGTCAGTAGACACACTGAAGTCACTCGACAGACACACAGACAACTTATTTTTATATATATAGATATATAGCTGTTGGGGGCGGGGGGGGGGGGGGCTTGGGGGGCATCGCGCCCCCAAGCCCCCCGCGCGCGTAATTCGTTACACGCCATATTAGTTACCTGCCATAGTAGTTGTGTCCCTGTGTCCCACCTGTGAATGTCCGGGACACAATTCCCTGTGTCCCGGTGTCCCAGTCTGTAATTTCTCTTTGAGGTTCCCGGTCGTCATTTATATTCCATGTATCCCCGTGTCCCGGTCGTCATTTGTGTCCCGGTCTGTAATTTCATCAGTTGACAAACATGACGTCAGTCGACAAACAATTTCATGACGCATACAGCCCCCCTCAAATCCTTACAATGGCGTCAGTCGACACACTGAAGTCACTCGACAGACACACAGACAACCTTATTTTATATATATAGATATATAGCTGTTGGGGGGGGCTTTGGGGGGCATCGCGCCCCCAAGCCCCCCACGCGCTTAAGTCGTTACACGCCATATTAGTTACCTGCCATTGTAGTTGTGTCCTGTGTCCCACCTGTGAATTGAGATAGATATAAATATATATATTTTTGAACTACATAAAACTTGCGAATATAAAACATTCTTCGCTGTCCAATTTAACTACGTAAAACTTAAGAATATACAACATTCTTCCATGTCCTATTGTTTGTGCATATAAATAGATTGTTAGGTTTACCTAACTCTTAAACATGCAACATAAAATTGTCCATGGGAAAAGCAATCCGTATTCAGATTATACCTGATTATTCTAATGATTGCCCTTTAGCTTTGTTGATGCTGATTTGCTAATCAAACATTCCCTGTGTCCCCGTCGTCATTTATATATCCCCCTGTGCCCCCTGGCACCCCCCTTGTAGTTGTGTCCCTGTGTCCTGGTCGTCATTTATATTCCCAGTATTCCGGTCGTCATTTGTGTCCCGGTGTCCCAGTCTGTACTTTCTCTTTGAGTGTCGAGGTCGTCATTATATTCCCTGTGTCCCAGCATCCCGGTCGTCATTTGTTTCCCGGTGTCCCGGTCTGTAATTTCTCTTCGAACAATCCCTGTGTCCCGGTCGTCATTTATATATCTTCCCTGTACCCCCGTCGTCCCCCTTTGTAGTTGTGTCACTTTGTCCCGGTCGTCATTTATATTCCCTGTGTCCCGGTGTCCCAGTCTGTAATTTCTCTTTGAGGTTCCCGGTCATCATTTATATTCTCTATATCCCCGTGTCCCGGTCGTCATTTGTGTCCCGGTCTGTAATTTTCATCAGTTGACAAACATGACGTCAGTCGACAAACAATTTCATGACGCATACAGCTCAATCCTTACAATGACGTCAGTCGACACACCTGAAGTCACTCGACAGACACACAGACAACTTATTTTTATATATATAGATGTATAGCTTTTGGGGGGGGGGGGCTTGGGGGGCATCGCGCCCCCCAAGCCCCCCGCGCGCGTAAGTCGTTACACGCCATATTAGTTACCTGCCATTGTAGTTGTGTCCCTGTGTCCCACCTGTGAATTGAGATAGATATAAATATATATATTTTTTGAAACTACATAAGACTTCCGAATATACAACATTCTTCGCTGTCCAATTTAACTACGTAAAACTTAAGAATATACAACATTCTTCCATGTCCTATTGTTTGTGCATATAAATAGATTGTTAGGTTTACCTAAGTCTTGAAC
>NW_027067112.1:0-15475 GCF_032884065.1 Artemia franciscana | reverse complement strand
TTTTTTACAAACAAACAAACATGCATCCACACAACTCGTTTTTATATAGATAGATAGATAGATAGATACAATACAAATTAACTGCGTAAAACTTGCGAATATACAACATTCTTCGCTGTCCAATTGTCGCTGCATATAAATACATTGTCAGGTTTACCGACCCTCGAACATGCAACATACAATTGTCCATGGGAAAAACAATCAGTATTAAGATCTATACCACATTTTTCTAATGATTGACCTTGAGCTTTGTTAATGGTGATTGCAAATACTAATCGAATTGGGAATTGCAATCTTTTAAATTGAAAAAGCAGATCCGTTGGAATCATGGGAATGCGAGGAATAAGAACAGCCTCACCCTCATAAGGCCCCGTCAAGATTGTGGCCTCTATTAGGTTTTCCATTGTTTTTTTTTACGGCAAGTCGCGTGCCATTGCAAAGCTTTGGTGGGTTGATATTTCTTAAAAGTATTATTGGTACGCCTATTTTTAGTTGTAGCACGTGTGGTGGAAACCCTGAAGGATCTATGGAATTTAAAAATTCAGATGGATAATTAACCGCTTCATTTGGTTCCAAAACTGTGTCGACTGACTTGTAAAGGACTGCCTGGTCTCGAATCTTGGTCAAAACAATATTGTTGATTTCGTGGACGTCTATATTTTTGGGTGCGAGAATCGCTCTTTCACTTAGCCATTTATTATTTTTATAATTTTTTAGAATATTCGGAAATACTTTTTCAATCAATTCATTTCTGGACGTCACTAAATTACAGAAATCAGTAGGTAGTTGTATACGTCCTGAAATTGAGTCTACTGTTTGACCAGAGTCATTGTTTTGCAATCGGACACGCATATTTGTAGTTAATTTTAATATTTTTACGTGTGCCCATAAATTAGAATTTTTTAGGCAAGCATTCATTTCGTCTGCAGGAGTTAAACTACGTAAAAATTGCGAATATACAACATTCTTGGCTTTCCCATTGTCTCTGCATATACAAAGCCGTATGTACTAATAATGACATCATATGCAAACGCTCTTTTTACAAACAAACAAACATGCATACACACAACTCGTTTTTATATATATAGATAGATAGATAGATACAATACAAATTAACTGCGTAAAACTTGCGAATATACAACATTCTTCGCTGTCCAATTGTCGCTGCATATAAATAGATTGTCAGGTTACCGACCCTCGAACATGCAACGTACAATTGTCCATGGGAAAAACAATCAGTATTAAGATCTATACCACATTTTTCTAATGATTGACCTTGAGCTTTGTTAATGGTGATTGCAAATGCTAATCGAATTGGGAATTGCAATCTTTTAAATTGAAAAGGCAGATCCGTTGGAATCATGGGAATGCGAGGAATAAGAACAGCCTCACCCTCAAAAGGCCCTGTCAAGATTGTGGCCTCTATTAGGTTTTCCATTGTTTTTTTTACGGCAAGTCGAGTGCCATTGCAAAGCTTTGGTGGGTTTATATTTCTTAAAAGTATTATTGGTACGCCTATTTTTAGTTGTAGCACGTGTGGTGGAAACCCTGAAAGATCTATGGAATTTAAAAATTCAGATGGATAATTAACCGCTTCATTTGGTTCCAAAACTGTGTCGACTGACTTTGCCCTTTTACTTTGAAAGTGGACATAAATTGATCTGGATTTTCGATTTGGGCTCCAAACGACGTCATTTGGAAACATGAGTTGTATTGTCTGATTTTTGACAAAAAACGCTTAGATTCTGACGTAGTTCCAGTAAGGAAAGTCTTCAATGGCTCTGGTGGTGCAGCCAATAGAGGAAGTTTAACTTTTCTTGAGGCGCAACACATTCCCATTGTTTTACCATTGAATTTCAAGGCCTTGCAATAGGGACAAATTTTAGACATTGTCCCGATTTGAACACATCTACTCAAGCTATAATCATCGACTGGGTTGTACCTGAATGCCAGGCGATAACTTTCAGGTTGCTCTGATTCCTCGGCACGCTTTCTTTTCTTACTTTCTCTATCAGCAGCAAGCCTGATTTCTTGCTGTTCTTGTGATTCCTCGGCACGCTTTCTTTTCTTACTTTCTCTATCAGCAGCAAGCCTGATTTCTTGCTGTTCTTGTAATTCCTCGGCACGCCTTCTTTTTTCACTTTCTCTTTTAGCAGCAAGTCTGCTTCCGCGTTGCTCTGGTAGTTCCTCGGCACGCTTTCTGTTCTGTTTTTCTCTATCAGCCTCAAGCCTGTTTCCTTGCTGTTCTTTTGATTCCTCGGCACGCTTTCTGTTCTTTCTTTCTCTATCAGCCTCAAGCCTGTTTCCTTGCTGTTCTTTTGATTCCTCGGCACGCTTTCTGTTCTTTCTTTCTCTATCAGCCTCAAGCCTGTTTCCTTGCTGTTCTTTTGATTCCTCGGCACGCTTTCTTTTCTGACTTTCTCTATCAGCAGCAAGTTTTTTGGCATAGACTCTTTGAGCATCTTCATCGGCTTTTGCCATGGTAAGTTCATCAGTCATTGTAAACTTAAACATTAATAGATTTCTACGTGAACATATGTCTTAAATATCTTGAATGACGTCACCGTCAAAGCAAAAATGACGACAACTAATTTCATGACGTCAGTCAACACAGAAACATGACGTCACCTGATCCACAGACACACACAGACAGACAACTTATTTTTATATATATAGATAAATAAGCTGTTTGTTTGTGTGTCTGTCTGTCTGTCCGCATATGACGTCTGAATTATTTCATCATGTACCAATTCAAAAACGAATGTATTCAAGCCGAAGTAGCTGAGTTGGTTAAGCGTTATGTTCCAGGTTCTAGGTCCGAGAGGCTCCAGGTTCGAACCTTGGCTTTAGCATTAATACAAAAGAAGAAAAAAAACTAAAAAAGGTAAAAACTACAAAAAAAAAACTAAAAAGAAAATACCAAAAAAATAAAAAAGCTAAAAAACTAAAAAAAAACTAAAAAAAGTTAAAAAACTAAAAACTAAAAAAGAAAATAAAACTAAAAAAACTAAAAAAAGGTAAAAAATACAAAAAACTAAAAAGAAAAACAAACTAAAAACTAATAAAAAAAACTAAAAAGAATAAAAACTGAAAAAGAAAAAAAAAACTAAAAAAGAAAAAAACTGAAAATAAAGGAGAAAAAGAAAACTAAAAACCGGGACACAGGGAATATAAATGACGACCGGGACACTCAAAGAGAAATTACAGACCGGGACACCGGAACACAAATAACGACCGGGACACTCAAAGATAAATTACAGACCGGGACACAAATGACGACCGGGACACAGGGACACAACTGCAACGGGGATGCCGGGGGCACAGGGGGATATATAAATGACGACGGGGACACAGGGAATGTTCGATTAGCAATCACCATCAACAAAGTTCAAGGGCAATCATTAGAATAATGAGGTATAGGTCTGAATACGGATTGTTTATCCCATGGACAATTTTATGTTGCATGTTCAAGAGTCGGTAAACCTGTGGGACACAGGGACACAACTACAATGGCGCGTAACTAATATGGTGCGTAATGACTTACGCGCGCGGTGGGGGGGGGCGCACAAATGACGACCGGGACACCAGGACACAGGGAATATAAATGACGACCGGGACGCTCAAAGAGAAATTACAGACTGGACACTGGGACACAAATGACGACCGGGATACTGGGAATATAAATGACGACCAGGACGCAGGGACACAACTACAACGGGGATGCCGGGGACACAGGGGGATATATAAATGATGACGGGGACACAGGAAATGTTCGATTAGCAATCACCATCAACAAAGCTCAAGGGCAATCATTAGAATAATGAGGTATAGATCTGAATACGGATTGTTTTTCCATGGACAATTTTATGTTGCAGGTTCAAGAGTCGGTAAACCTGACAATCTATTTATATGCACAGACAATGGGACGTCGAAGAATGTTGTATTTTCGCAAGTTTTACATAGTTAAAAATATATATATATATATATATATATATATTATATATATATATATATATATATATCTATATATATAAAAATAAGTTGTCTGTGTGTGGATCTGTGGATCAGGTGACGTCATGTTTCTGTGTCGGCTGACGTCATGAAATTAGTTGTCGTCATTTTTGCTTTGACGGTGACGTCATTCAAGTTATATAAGACATATGTTCACGTAGAAATCTATTAATGTTTAAGTTTACAATGACTGATGAAGATGCTCAAAGAGTCTATGCCAAAAAACTTGCTGCTGATAGTTCCTCGGCACGCTTTCTTTTCTGACTTTCTCTATCAGCAGCAAGTTTTTTGGCATAGACTCTTTGAGCATCTTCATCAGTCATTGTAATTTTAAACATTAATAGATTTCTACGTGAACATATGTCTTATATAACTTGAATGACGTCACCGTCAAAGCAAAAATGACGGCAACTAATTTCATGACTTAATTTCAGAACTTAATTTCTGTGTGACTGACGTCATGAAATTAGTTGTCGTCATTTTTGTTATGACGATGCTTAGTATATTGTAAAACACATTAATTTGGTTAATAATATACCATTTAAAACACCAAAATGAACATGCTGGAGTAGTCACTCGGTGAGAGAGGGTGTCAGAACGGAGAATGAAGGTCCCAGGTTCAAATCCTGGTTAGGCTAAAAAAGGTAAAAATCTAAAAACTAAAAAAAAAACTGAAAAAAGTAAAAAAGGCAAAAACTACAAAAAAAACTAAAAACTAATAAAAAAAAATTAAGAATAAAAATAAAAAAAAATAAAAAAGATAAAAACTAAAAAAAAAGTAAAAAGAAAAAACGAAAAAAAACTAAAAAAGCTAAAAAAAAGAGGTAAAAACCAATAAAAAACTTAAAAGAAAAATAGGAATAAAACTAAAAAAATTTTCATCTAAAAAACTAAAAAAAAACTAAAAAAGGTAAAAACTAAAGAACTAAAAAGAAAAAAAAAACTAAAAAAAGGAAAAAACTGAAAAATAAAGGAGAAAAAGAAAACTAAAAAAATATAAATAAAAATAAAAAAGATAAAAACTTCAAAAAAAACTAAAAAGAAAAAAGAAAAAAACTAAAAAACCTAAAAAAAGGTCAAAACCAATAAAAAAAAACTAAAAGGAAAAAAAGGGGAAAAATTAAAAATTTATTTCATCATATACCAATTCAAAAACGAATGTATACCGGGATGACGACCGGGACACGGGAATATAAATGACACAACTACAACGGGGACGCCGGGGGGCACAGGGGGATATAAATGACGACCGGGACACCGGGACACAAGGAATATAAATGACGCCCGGGACACAGGGAATATAAATGACGACCGGGACACAGGGACATAACTACAAAGGGGTCGCCGGGGTGCACAGGGGGATATATAAATGACGATGGCGACTCAGGGAATGGTCGATTAGCAATCACCATCAACAAAGCTCAAGGGCAATCATTAGAATCATGAGGTATAGATATGAATACGGATTGTTTTCCCATTGACCATTATATGTTGCATGTTCAAGAGTCGGTAAACCTGACAATCTATTTATATGCACAGACAATGGGACAGCAAAGAATGTTGTATATTCGCAAGTTTTACGTAGTTAAAAACATATATATATATATATATATATATATATATATATATATATATATATATATATATTCTATCTATATTCACAGGTGGGACATAGGGACACAACTACAATGGCGTAACTAATATGTAACTAAAAGTAACTAATATGGCGCGTAACGACTTACGCGCACGGGGGGGCTTGGGGGGGCGAAGCGCCCCCACCAACTAGGTGTTGGGGTGGCGCGAAGCGCCACCCCAACAGCTAGTATATATATATATATATATATATATATATATATATATATATATATATATATATATAAATATATATATCTATATATATAAAAATAAGTTGTCTGTGTGTGGATCTGTGGATGGATCAGGTGACGTCATGTTTGTTCGCATATGACGTCTGAATTATTTCACACTAATACAAAAGAAGAAAAAAACTAAAAAAGGTAAAAACTACAAAAAAAACTAAAAAGAAAAAAAAACTAAAAAAGCTAAAAAACTAAAAAAACTAAAAAAAGGTAAAAATCTAATAACTAAAAAAAAACTGAAAAAAATAAAAAAGGCAAAAACTACAAAAAAATAAAAACTAATAAAAAAACTAAAAAAGCTAAAAAACTAAAAAAACTAAAAAAAACTAAAAAAAGGTAAAAAACTAAAAAAACTAAAAACTAAAAAAGAAAAAAACTAAAAAAAAGGAAAAAACTGAAAAATAAAAGAGAAAAAGAAAACTAAAAAAATATGAATAAATATATATAAAAATAAGTTGTTTGTGGGTTATGTCTGTCTGTCTGTCTGTCGAGTGACGTCGTGTTTGTCCGCATATGACGTCTGAATTATTTCACACTAATACAAAAGAAGAAAAAAAACTAAAAAAGGTAAAAACTACAAAAAAACTAAAAAGAAAAAAAAACTAAAAAAAGCTAAAAAACTAAAAAAAACTAAAAAAAGGTAAAAAACTAAAAACTAAAAAAAAACTGAAAAAACTAAAAAAAGGCAAAAACTAAAAAAAAACTAAAAACTAATAAAAAAACTAAAAAAGCTAAAAAACTAAAAAAACTAAAAAAACTAAAAAAAGGTAAAAAACAAAAAAAAACTAAAAACTAAAAAAGAAAAAACTAAAAAAAAGGAAAAAACTGAAAAATAAGAGAAAAAGAAAACTAAAAAAATATTAATAAATATAAAAAATATAAATATAAATATAATATAAATTAGCAATCAACAAAGCACCGAGACACAAATGACGACCGGGACACAGGGAGTATAAATGACGACCAGGACATAAGTAAAAAAAAAAACTAAAAAAACTAAAAAAATGGTAAAAACTACAAAAAAACTAAAAACTAATAAAAAAAACTAAAAAATCTAAAAACCTAAATAAACTAAAAAAGAAAAAAAAGAAAAAAGGAAAAAAATAAAGGAGAAAAACAAAACTAAAAAACGAATGTATATACAGACCGGGACACCGGGATACAAATGACGACCGGGACACAGGGAATATAAATGACGACCGGGGACACAGGGACACAACTACAATGGGGACGCCGGGGGGCACAGGGGGATATAAATGACGACCGGGACACCGGGACACAAGGAATATAAATGACGCCCGGGACACTCAAAGAGAAATCACAGACTGGAACACCGGGACACAAATGACGACCGGGACACAGGGAATATAAATGACGACCGGGACACAGGGACATAACTACAAAGGGGACGCCGGGGTGCACAGGGGGATATATAATGACGATGGCGACTCAGGGAATGGTCGATTAGCAATCACCATCAACAAAGCTCAAGGGCAATCATTAGAATCATGAGGTATAGATCTGAATACGGATTGTTTTCCCATGGACCATTATATGTTGCATGTTCAAGAGTCGGTAAACCTGACAATCTATTTATATGCACAGACAATGGGACAGCAAAGAATGTTGTATATTCGCAAGTTTTACGTAGTTAAAAACATATATATATATATATATATATATATATATATATATATATATATATATTATATATATATATATATATATATATATATATATATATATATATATATATATATATATATATATATATATATCTATATTCACAGGTGGGACATAGGGACACAACTACAATGGCGCGTAACTAATATGGCGCGTAACGACTTACGCGCGCGGGGGGGCTTGGGGGGGGGGGGCGCGAAGCGCCCCCACCAACTAGGTGTTGAGGTGGCGCGAAGCGCCACCCCAATATATATATATATATATATATATATATATATCTATATTCAGTACGGGGTTTCGTACTATTTTTCGAAATTCCCACAAAGTGGTTTTCAAAATAACAGTTGATTATCAAGACTAATCAAGATAATAGTTGCCATTCTGAATTGGCTAGAAATAACAATTTTTTCTCACTTGCCTGTTTTTTAAACGGGTATTTTAATTTTTGGTTGCTATGGGCCGTGGATCGTCTTTTACTGTGCCGCAGCTACCATTGCGGCCATGATAAACACGTTCTGTTGTGTCATCATGAAAAAAACTACTGCTACCCTACTGTTTCTTGAATTCATGACACTGAATTGTTCAGCTGATTATTTAATGTAGGCTTAAGCGAAAACACAGATGCCCATTTCATTTTAACTGTAAATGAATAATTTACTAGAAATGTTTGCAGGATTCACTTATTATTAGAAGTATTATCTAGATAAGTTTCTTGATAACTAGAAAAATTTTCATATTTGTTCTGGAGTTTTAAATAGATTAAACCCTATCTAGAGGCGCAACGTATATTCCCTATGATTAAACTAACGGCTTTTCCATGCTTCTATGTAATAGCGAGTGCTTGGGAGTGAACCAGCAGCTTACAAAGAGAGTTCTTGCTTTTGAAAATATATACCTGAGAAGAATCTGAAGTTACTAGAAATACACTAAGGGAAAAGATATGGAAACATTTAGGACATGTCCTTTTTATTCGACAAAACCTTCTTTGTTGAACAGCTTATGATTGGATACTAGATGGCCAAAGAAGACGATGATTCAAAAAGACACCGGGTGTTATCACACACAACACAAAAATACGGAAGTAAATAACTATTCCATGCCACGGGTGTAAATCGCGCGACAATATTTTCTTAAAATTGACACTCTATTTTCTGACCTGAAAAAAAAAACAAAAAAAAACAATTCAAATAGGTCATGACTTTGCAAACTTCTGTTTCGAGCCTGAATGGATCGTTTTTGGTATCTGAGACGTAATGTGAAATTATACAAGATGACGAATAAATCTGAACAGTTGAAGAAAAAGGTATGAAAAATTTTTGGAAGTAGAAATCTGCGACTAGAAGATATGCGGCAACAAGCATCATAATGAGTCACAACTGAAATAGCAGACAAAAATGAGACACAAGGAAATCTGCATTTAGAAGGCAAACCAAAGTTACAATGCGAGGAAAGAACGCGTTGTTTGAGCGCCGCAAAAAACAAGTTAGTAGAATTGACACTACCAGGTGACTCCCTCCCAAGAGAGTACAAGTCCTATAAAAGTTTGAATTCATTGAAGTATAAGGAGGAGGGAGGAAATGAACTCACACCAAATATTCTTAATTCAATTGAAATTTCTGATTTGCCACCCGATGACTTAAAACTAAAGAATAATACAATAGCTATGCTAACGTATAATTCATATATTTCAAAGGATGTAAACAATGGAACATGCTTTGTTGTTATTGAACCATCGTGCGGAGTTATACAGTATTATTTGTGACTCCGAGCAGCTAAAACAGAAGGTACGGAAATAACCTTAGGCTATGTTGAATAAAAATGAAGCATTCTGAAATCTGCAAGTGGCAGCGAGAATCCTAATGAATTGTAAAAGAAATCAACGTATACCAAAATTTAAGGTTAGAAGATAAGCGAGAATAGAAACGAATCGTAAACGGAAATGATGCGCAAAGTAATCATAATAACAATAAAATGAAGGAAAAGTGTAATTGAGTCCTGCTCAAAACAGATTGTCAACTGCATTAATTTGTGGTTAGAAGACAAACGACAGTGAGAATCAGATATATTAAAGCCTGCTGTGTACTGATTACCAGGGATCGGGCAAATTTTGTCTCCTGGCAATTTTTTTATCTATTATCTTTTAAAGTAAATAGTATACTCGGAAACCATTCATAGTTGGACTCGAAGCATAACATCCCAATACTAAATTGTAGAGTCCACACGACGAAAGCAATGGAAGTGAGTTAATTAAAAAAAAATGGAGAAAATCCTTTTCAGCTCGTATTTGAGCTATTTTTAATGCTAAGCAATCGTATAAGCCCAGTTATGCTTAGAATTGATATTCGATACCGATACCATCTTTATTCATGGATAGCCTGCGATGAATTTGCCCTTTAGGCAAAAACTTGCCTACCATCAATTCTTTGGATCACCTTATAATTTAGAATACTTTAGGAAACATTTTGGCAAATTCAGTCTTACTGTGTAGGTTTTACGTTAACAATCAAATTCTTGTAGTATTTTTTTAGCATACCCCCTCCTATTTCTATTAAATTTCCACGTGCCTAATGAACAAAGTTCGCCAATGAAGACAGAATGGGAATATTAAGCAGAAGCTCTTTTGTTGCTGTAAGATGGATATTTTTCTTTCATTTATTGAAAGCTTATTTCTCTATCTTTATTCTCATATCGGAAAATCTGAATACATGACCTCATAACCCGTTGGGGAAGACCATTCACGAGTTCGCCAACCCAGAAGTGAAACTGCAAACAGCGTTGCAGTGGGGCTTTCAGGAGTGGAATCTACTTAGGAAATTATAACGCAATTAGTACCATGGTTTGACCTGTGTGGAATAACTAGATTTATGGAGACTTTTTATGGCACTTGGTATTAACCAAGTGACATATAGCAATCGCAAATTCTGTCGGTCCCGGTTTTGCTACTTTAGGCACTTCCAGGTAAGCTAGGACGATGAAATTTAGCAGGCGTGCCGGACCAGATTAAACTAGAAATAGTCTTTTTTCCGATTTGACCATCTGGGAGGGAGTGGGGGGCCCGTTAATTCGGAAAAAATAGAAAAATTGATGTATTTTAACTTACGAACGGTTGATCAGATCTTAATGAAATTTGATGTTTGGAAGGGGGGGGAGTTGGGAGGGGGAAACCTAAAACTTGGTAAACACTTAGAGTGGAGGGATTGGGATGAAACTTAGTGGGAAAAATAAGCACAAGTGCTAGATACATGATCGACATAACCGGAACGGATCCGCTCTCTTTGGGATAGTTGAGGAGGGGGGGGGGTAATTCTGAAAAATTAGAAAAATGAGGTGTTTTTTACTTACGAATGGGTGATCGGATCTCAATAAAATTTGATATTTAGAAGGATATCGTGTGTCAAAGCTCTTATTTTAAGTCCCGACCGGATCTGGTGCATTGGGGGGATTTTAAGGTGGGGGAACCTAAAATCATGGAAAACGCTTAGATGGGAGGGATCGGGATGAAAATTGGTGGGAAAAAATAACTTTAAGAAACTTAGTGGGGGGGGGAGTTAATTATGAAAAATTAGAAAAAATGACATATTTTTAACTTGCGAAGGAGTGATCGGATCTTCATGAAACTTCATATTTAGAAGTACCTCGTGACTCAGATTTCTTGTTTTAAATATCAACCGGATCCAGCGTAATTGGGGGGGGGCAGTTGGGAGGAACCGGAAATCTTAGAAAATACTTAAAGCGGTGAGATCAGGATGAAACAGGATGGGAAGAATAAAAACCTGTCTAAGACACGTTACTGACATAAGCAGACCGGTTCTGCTCTCTTTGGTGGAGTTAGGGGGGGGGGGTAATTTTGAAAATTGAGGTATTTGTAACTTACAAAAGAGTGAACAGATCTTAATGAAATTTGATATTTAGAAGGATCTTGCGCTTTAAAGCTCAAATTTTGAATTCTGGCCTGATCCTGTGACATTGGGGGGAGTTGGAGGGGAAAACGGAATTCTTGGAGAACGTGAAAATTGGGGTATTTTTATCTTACGAATAGGTGATCGGATCTTAATGAAATTTGATATTTAGAAGGAATTCATGTCTCAGAGCTCTTATTTCAAATCCCGACCAGATCTTTTGACATTGGGTGGAGTTGGATGGGGAAATACTGGAAAACACTTGGAGAGGAGGAATCGGGATGAAGCTTGGTAGATAGAATAAGCAAATGTCCTTGATACGTGATTGACGGAACCGTACTGGATTCGCTCTCTTTGGGGGAGCTGGGGGGAAGGGTTCAGTGATTTGGCGAATTTGGTGCTTCTGGACGTGCTAGGACGATGAAAATTGGTAGGAGTTTCAGGGAGCTGCACAAATTGACTTGATAAAGTCGTTTTCCCCAGATTAGACCATCTGGGGGGCTAAAGGGAGAGGAAAAATTAGAAAAAATTAGGTATATATAACATACGAGTGGGTGATCTGATCTTAATGAATTTTGATATTTAGAAGGACATCGTGACTCAGAGCTCTTATTTTAAATCCTGACCGGCATTAAACCTCTTATTTTCCTTTAAATCAATCTATTGATTCATAGAATTTTGCTAGAGCTCATACCATATGATCTCTTGGCTCTTAGCTCTTCTTGCCCTCGTCACAAGTGCCATATGAGCTTCTAGCTCTTGTTATTTGGGCTGTTGAATCTCCTTTCTGCCATTTTGTTCTTAATATCTTCTATTTAGTTTATATAAATTTGCATAATATTCAGAAGCTCGAATATATAGGTTAAAGGTAATAGGCTTGGGGTTGGTTATGGAGAACGCCAGTTGTTGTTCTTTGACAAGTTTTTTTTCAAACTTCACTCCTAACCTCAATGAAAGGCATTTCAACGTATGTGAAATTATATTGTTAATAATTTTAGTTTAGATTTTTATTATTCTAAACAATATCAAGTATGGGAAGTTCAAGTAACTATTGTGGACTTAAAATAACTTTTGTCTAAAACCTTTTCATCCGAAATTCTGGTTTACTTTTTTTTTTCTTTTTTTTTTTTTTTTTTTTTTAATACTACAAACGGATTTGACAGAACATTTCTTGAATTGTTGGTTTTAAGAATTGGTTATAATATTGATTGAGAATTAATTTGTTGGTTATTATATTTTCTTTGATGACAATAAATGGAAATATATTAAGCCGAAGTACAATAAGTTTGACATTAATCTTTGAGAGGAAAAATTATTAATAATGGAATCTTTATTATAAAAAATGGAACGTATTTGGACAACATGTTTAGCATTTACTTTGCTTAGTCGTTCTCTCCATTTCAGGGTAATGGTCTTGTTGGAATGAGAAACCTTGGCAATACTTGTTACATGAATTCCGCTCTTCAGTGTCTGTTACATTTGGAAGATTTGCGGGATTATTTCCTTGAAAATTACTTCAGGTACTATTGTCTCTCTCTTTTTCTCTCTCTCCTCTCCCTCTCTCCTGCTCTCCCTCTTGCGTTCTTGTGATTGGTAGAGTGTGATATAAAATCCTGTATTTATCTTCAGGAGCTCAAATCACTTTGTCCACCTCCTTGACACACGTTCCATATTTTATTTTGTCTTCTTGAGTGTTAGCTAACATCTAATTTTTATGGACTATTTGTTGGTACATATTTCCATCTTGTAAGTTTCAACATTCAAGAGACATCTATATTTGTTTCGATGAAATGTTGTAGAATCACAGGTGATAGATGAAACTCGAGTCGATGTGTTTTGAATATTCTGGAGCAAAATAATTTGGAATGCTCTCCTGGAACATAACAAGATGCGAACATCTGTCTGGGTCTACGAAATCTGAAAATCATCATTTCTCCTCCCACGATCAAAGGGCAACAAATCCCTCTCCCCCCGGCCTTTTTTATGACCCTCTCCTAAAAGACATTTGATGAGTTCATGATGGTGTTCAAAATAGTTGAAAGGTTCTAAAACTGCATTTGCAGATAACATGATCCCGCGCTTAATTTGGGCAAGGGCTGTAAGATAATGCAAGATAGGCTGTAAGATAAAGGCTAAGATATAAGGGCTGTAATAAAAGGGTAATATGTAATTAGGGTAATAAGGGTAATAATGTAATAAAAGGGCTGTAAAAGGGCATAAAGGGCTATAAGATAAAGCAAGGGATGTTTGTTGCTCATTGTTAACATATACGTTTTGCTATTGGGAAACGGAGACATGGTTTGTACAATGGTATAAAAGGGCGAGTTGTTGTGAGTTGAGGCAAAGTACTCCAAAACATAAAGGTTATGTAAATCGGAATTGATGTTGCACTCCTTGAATTCACTTGGATTCATAGATTCTCTAGAAAAATGTTATTTCCTATTCTTTCTTCCATTAGAAAACGAGTTGAAAAAATTTGATTAATTTTATATTCAACTTTTTAGTCCTCTAAGACTAATAGATCTTGCTTAAAAAAAAAGACTGAAAGCGTTTTAACTCCTTTTATTTAAATGATGTCACCTTCGTTAAGTGAACATTCGAGCCGCATAAAATTACAAGCTTCCTCTAAACGACGTTTTTTTTGTGTTGATGGTTCCACCATGATACCATCTCTTAGATAATAAATGGATTCTAATGTTTAAATTCGTCTATTTAAGTTAACTTTGAGAATTTTGGAGTTAATTTAGAAGAACTAAAGTTGTATTATTTTGGCTTTTTTTACTTTTGTATTTGAGAATAACTGATCATTGAAAATAAATGGGTGCTTGAATTTTGAAAAATTTGTATTACCAAATATTCTGACTTTACGCTATGCCTAATTAATCACCCGTTTATATCTTCCTTTTTTGACGGCACTAAAGTGTGAAAAGTCTAAATTTTTTTTTGCAATATTGCACTGTCGTCGAAAGTGCATATACTGATAAAATTTGGAAGTAATTGAACATTTGGAAGTGATTCAAAATAGATAACAAGCTGGGTCGAAGCTACAGGACTTTTATTAGGGGAGATAGGGGGTGCTATTCAAGCGGTAGTGAAGAAAAGTAACTATTTATCAAGCATGCTGCTTGGTGAACTCAAAAACGTACTTAATAATATTAACAATTAACATACATTAAACAATTATAAATATAAGTGCTGGTGCTTGGCTTTCACTAAAATTGTCAGCAATGAGCTACTCCAAAAGATAGCGAAACAAGGTTTCGGGTGGGCGAAGATGAATGTCGTATTCACTCGGCTTTTTTCAGCTAAATTCTCTATTAATGCTGCAGTACATATTGTCCTTCCACTTCCCCCCCACCTCCATGCCCAGCAGAGGAGGCTCAATTTCATAATTGAACCGTAATTTCGAATGGACTTTGACTCTGTAAGATTTAATTTGTTGTACTAAACTTTTAATATATGTCTTATTTAGATAGATAGATAATTTTTTATTTGCAACAATTACATAAATAAATATGACAAACCTGTGCACATTGCTGTCACATACTTCAGCACTGACAGTGTTACATACACTGCAAAAACAAAAACTAGCACTGACAACGTTACATACGTTAGCACTGACAAAATAAACATAAATGAAGCCAAAGTAAATACAAGCCTACAGCATTAGCATAAATATACGAAAAAAAATAATTCCCCGCAACATATTAAACAGAAATCACCTAATTATGTGTTACTTATTTAAATATTTGAAAACCCGTCATAACTTACCTATAAATCCGTCATAACTTTAATCCTCGCACCCAATAATTTTGACATATTTCAACTTTGCGATTATGTTTTGTAATTTTTTAATAAATAGTAAGTTCATTATTTATGAAATAATTAGTTTCATCACTGTGTTTTTATTGAACTATTGTTTATGTTTTTTTCTATTAAGTTCATAGTTCTGTCTCTGATTTATATTAATAAATAGCATGAAATCAGTGGGCCACATAAAGCTGC
>NW_027067111.1:0-15445 GCF_032884065.1 Artemia franciscana | reverse complement strand
CGAAAAAATGTATTTTATTTCATTATTTTGTTATGTTTCTATTATTTTTAGGGTACACTAGCATCTCCAGCAATTATAATTGTTTATTCAAAGTCGGAAATACAAGGAAAGGAATTTTCAAAGACATGAGTACTACTAGCGGGGTCATAGGGGAACTACTAGAGTCTGAGATAGCTTAACAGGGTTCTTATTAACGTGTAAGAGATATGACCTGTATCTAATACAAAATCCTCACACAGGCAAACAGACGATAAACATGTACCATAGATTTTCGTTAGTGATTAGGAATCCGGTGATTTTTGGGGAAAATGAGCGTGGGAGGGGGCCTAGGTGCCCTCCGATTTTCTTTATTACTTAAAATGGGCACTAGAACTTCTAATATCCGTTAGAATGAGCCCTCTCGCGACATTTTAGGACCACTCAGTCGATACGATCACCCCTTGGAAAAAAAAACAAATAAACACGCATCCATGATCTGTCTTCTGGCAAAAAATGCGAAATTCCACACTTTTGTAGATAGGAGCTTGAAACTTCTATAATAAGGTTCTCTAATACGCTGAACGACTGAACTGAACGACGCAACGACTGTTTATCTCAGATGAAACCAACCATGAATGAAATGCCAATCCCTTTTGTAGAGTTTTTTTTTTCAAATCAAGCTTGATTTGCATATTCAATTTAAGTTCCACATGTTTTAAGATTTATTTACTCTTTTATATTAGTGCGTATTGCTTGTCTGTTTGCTATGATTGTTTATTTAATTTCTGTTCGTTTATTTAATTTCTGTTGGGTTTCCTTTAGGCTTCAATAGATAAATATTCTTATTCGTTTTTAAGTTTAATTTGCATATTCAACTTCGGCTTTACTCGTTTTAAGATTTATTTATTCATTTATGGTAGTACCTGTTATATGCTATTTTGCTATGATTGTTTATTTAATTTCTGTTAATTTTGGGTTTCATTTATTCTTTAATAGTATTTATTGGTCGTTTTGAGTTTGAGTCATGGTAGGCTTCAATTTCTTTTGATCTTAACGACAATATGACCTTACTTTTCTCCAGAAAACTTCTTTTTCGGAAATTATCTTTAAATAATTTCAACTCAAATGAGGCCTGATCTTCTGATGTTCTTGCGGCCAACCCTTCCATGGAAACCCTATCTGTTGATAATGAGCAGCTAGTTTCACTTATATCCCTTGCCCTGAGTGACGTGGGGGGGGCTGTCCTCCCAAAAGATACTCTTACTGGACCCTTCAACTATGCTCAACAAATTGGCAATTTCAAAATTTTGATTTGATGTGTTTGGAGAAATGATGGGCTAGCGAAAGGAGGGGGGCTGGCTGCCCAACAAACACTTCTAAATTAAAAAAAAAGCACCAGAAGTTTCAATTTTCAACTTAATGAGCCCTTTTCGAAGTTTCTACGACAGCTTCTTTTATACGAAGTGGCTTAGTCAGAAAAATAATAAACCAATAATACATTCTACCCACATCGCTCTTTACTTAAGCAGGACTTTTGCTCTACCTATGACTCTTTCTTTCGATGTTTGAATTATAAATAAAGTTTTTAATCACTCAAAACATTGTGTAAGATGTATTGCCTGGAAGTAAATCAAAGTCTTGTCGATTATATCGACCACCCCTAAAAGCTTCATCTATTTGATTTTTTTAAAACCGGTTTCTCTGTCTGCATTTGGAGTTACTTTTAACAACGGTGATTCAAAGTTAAAACTCCCTCATGTTTCTTGGAAATAGAATTTCAGAAAATTTCTAGCCCCTTAACTAAGAAGGTACCCTACTCTAATCTTATGATCTATGCTGACTTGAACTACCCTCTGTGTACCTAACATGAATCTAATATTTTTTTTTTTCTGTATGAAAAATCAACTTCTAATGTTTATGGACGTCAAAATTACTTTTTTGTATTTCAATCAGACTGATCAAAATATCCATTTTGTCTGTGTTTCGACTCTGTTTCGATTAATTCATTTGCAGAGTATATGTTTCATATCATTTTCAGCTATATTTGAGGTAGATTTTTTTTAAACTGTATTATGGCTAATATTTTATAACTAATAATTTCATCGAAAACTGTATTTAAAAATACTTTTTGTAAATTCATATTTTTTGAAATAATATTATTTCTAGAAAATTCATATTTCAGAATGGTTATAAATCATCCTTTCAACTTTCACAATTCAGATATATTGGCATCTATTGCATACAGTTCGTAAAATTTTTGAGGGAAGACTTGAAAGATGGTAACTTTGATTTAAGGCTACAGCTTAACATAATCCTAATCGGCTCTTAATAAACCAATAAATTTTTAGGGCCATGCGTTATTGCTCGGCAGAACATATAGCCCAAACTGGCACAATCACATCACTAGCTCGAAAATGGAAACGCTAATATAACCTTATTATGCCCTCTTATAGCGCTAATGTGGGTAAAACGAAGAAAATATACGATCGGCATATTAGATAACCTATATATATATATATATATATATATATATATATATATATATATATATATATATATATATATATATATATATATATATATATATATATACTAGCTGTTGGGGTGGCGCTTCGCGCCACCCCAACACCTAGTTGGTGGGGGCGCTTCGCGCCCCCCCCCAAGCCCCCCCGCGCGCGTAAGTCGTTACGCGCCATATTAGTTACGCGCCATTGTAGTTGTGTCCCTATGTCCCACCTGTGAATATAGATATATATATATATATATATATATATATATATATATATATATATATATATATATATATATATATATATATATATATATATATATATATATATATATATATATATATATATATATATATATATATATATATATATATATATATATATATATATATATATATATATATATATATATATATATATATATATATTATATATATGTTTTTAACTACGTAAAACTTGCGAATATACAACATTCTTTGCTGTCCCATTGTCTGTGCATATAAATAGATTTTCAGGTTTACCGACTCTTGAACATGCAACATATGATAGTCCATGGGAAAACAATCCGTATTCAGATCTATACCTCATGATTCTAATGATTGCCCTTGAGCTTTGTTGATGGTGATTGCTAATCGACCATTCCCTGAGTCGCCATCGTCATTTATATATCCCCCTGTGCACCCCGGCGTCCCCTTTGTAGTTATGTCCCTGTGTCCCGGTCGTCATTTATATTCCCTGTGTCCCGGTCGTCATTTGTGTCCCGGTGTTCCAGTCTGTGATTTCTCTTTGAGTGTCCCAGGCGTCATTTATATTCCTTGTGTCCCGGTGTCCCGGTCGTCATTTATATCCCCCTGTGCCCCCCGGCGTCCCCATTGTAGTTGTGTCCCTGTGTCCCGGTCGTCATTTATATTCCCTGTGTCCCGGTCGTCATTTGTATCCCGGTGTCCCGGTCTGTATATACATTCGTTTTTTAGTTTTGTTTTTCTCCTTTATTTTTTTCCTTTTTTCTTTTTTTTCTTTTTTAGTTTATTTAGATTTTTAGATTTTTTAGTTTTTTTATTAGTTTTTAGTTTTTTTGTAGTTTTTACCATTTTTTAGTTTTTTTAGTTTTTTTTTTACTTATGTCCTGGTCGTCATTATATATATTTATTCATATTTTTTTAGTTTTCTTTTTCTCTTTTATTTTTCAGTTTTTTCCTTTTTTTTTAGTTTTTTTCTTTTTTAGTTTTTAGTTTTTTTTAGTTTTTTACCTTTTTTTAGTTTTTTTTTAGTTTTTTTAGTTTTTTAGCTTTTTTATTTTTTATTAGTTTTTATTTTTTTTGTAGTTTTTGCCTTTTTTTATTTTTTTCAGTTTTTTTTTAGTTATTAGATTTTTACCTTTTTTTAGTTTTTTTTAGTTTTTCAGCTTTTTTAGTTTTTTTTTCTTTTTAGTTTTTTTTGTAGTTTTTACCTTTTTTAGTTTTTTTCTTCTTTTGTATTAGTGTGAAATAATTCAGACGTCATATGCGGACAAACATGACGTCACCTGATCCACAGATCCACACACAGACAACTTATTTTTATATATATAGATATATATTTAACTACGTAAAACTTGCGAATATACAACATTCTTCGCTGTCCTATTGTCTGTCCATATAAATAGATTGTCAGGTTTACCAACTCTTGAACATGCAACATAATAATTGTCCATGGGAAAACAATTCGTATTCATATCTATACCGCATTTTTCTAACGATTGCCCTTGAGCTTTGTTGATGGTGATTGCTAATCGAACATTCCCTGTGTCCCCGTCGTCATCTATATATCCCCCTGTGCCCCCGGCGTCCCCGTTGGAGTTGTATCCCTGTGTCCAGGTCGTCATTTATATTCCCTGTGTCCCGGTCGTCATTTGTGTCCCGGTATCCCAGTCTGTAATTTCTCTTAGAGTGTCCTGGTCGTCATTTATATAGATATATAGATACAGTTTCATTTCAGTTTTTTTTCTTTTATAGTTTTTTCTTTTCTTATTTTTTTCTTTTTTAGTTTTTCTTTTTTAAGTTTCTTCTTTTTATTGATAATAAACCTCAAAATTTTGGGTATCTGTTTTAAGGTTTTCGAATTACCTTAATCTTTTGTCAAAATATATTGAAACATTTGTGGAATTCCCAGTTTTTTTAGTTTTTTCTTTTTTTTTAGCTGTTTAGGTTTTTTTTAGTTTTTTTTTCTTTTTAGTTTTTTACCTTTTTATTTTTTTTACATTTTTCCTTTTTAAGTTTTTTTCTTTTTTTAATTTTTTATTTAGTTTTTTTTAGTTTTTTCTTTTTAGTTTTGTTTTTAGTTTTTTACCATTTTTGTTTTTTCGAATTACTTTAACCTATTGTCAAAATATTTCGAAATATTTATGCAATTTCCAGTTTTTACATTCTAGTTTGTTTTCTTTTATATATATAGAAGATATAATCTGGCGTAATGGACAGACAACTTATTTTTATGTATATTGTCAAAATATATTGAAATATTTGTGCAATTCCCAGTTTGTTTAGTTTTTTCTTTTTTTTTAGTTTTTTAGCTTTTTTAGTTTTTTTTAGTTTTTTATCTTTTTTATTTTTTTATGTTTTTTCTTTTTGGGTTTTTTCTTTTTTTTATTTTTTCAATTTTTAATTTTTTTTTAGTTTTTTCTTTTTAGTTTTTTTTTAGTTTTTTACCATTTTTCTTTTTTCGAATTACTTTAATCTAGTTTTTACCTTTTTTAGTTTTTTTTAGTTTTTTAGATGAAAATTTTTTTTAGTTTTTTCCTTTTTTTCTTTTTAGTTTTTTTATTGGTTTTTACCTTTATTTTAGCTTATTTTTCAGTTTTTTCCTTTTTTTTAGTTTTTTTTTATTTTTTATTTTTTTTAGTTTTTTACCTTTTTTTAGTTTTTTTAGTTTTATTAGCTTTTTTACTTTTTTTATTAGTTTTTAGTTTTTTTTTGTAGTTTTTGCCTTTTTTTAGTTTTTTCAGTTTTTTTTTTTAGTTTTTTATTGGTTTTTACCTTTATTTTAGCTTATTTTTCAGTTTTTTCCTTTTTTTTAGTTTTTTTTAGTTTTTAGTTTTTTTAGTTTTTTACCTTTTTTTAGTTTTTTTAGTTTTTTTAGTTTTTTAGTTTTTTTATTTTTTTTATTAGTTTTTAGTTTTTTTTGTAGTTTTTTCCTTTTTTTTAGTTTTTTTAGTTTTTTCCTTTTTTTTAGTTTTTTTTTATTTTTTATTTTTTTTTAGTTTTTTACCTTTTTTTAGTTTTTTTAGTTTTTTTAGTTTTTTAGTTTTTTAGCTTTTTTACTTTTTTTATTAGTTTTTAGTTTTTTTTTGTAGTTTTTGCCTTTTTTAGTTTTTTCAGTTTTTTTTTTAGTTTTTTATTGGTTTTTACCTTTATTTTAGCTTATTTTTCAGTTTTTTCCTTTTTTTTAGTTTTTTTTTAGTTTTTAGTTTTTTTAGTTTTTTACCTTTTTTTTAGTTTTTTTAGTTTTTTTAGTTTTTTAGCTTTTTTATTTTTTTTATTAGTTTTTAGTTTTTTTTGTAGTTTTTGCCTTTTTTTAGTTTTTTTAGTTTTTTAGCTTTTTTATTAGTTTTTAGTTTTTTTTGTAGTTTTTGCCTTTTTTTAGTTTTTTTAGTTTTTTAGCTTTTTTATTTTTTTTTATTAGTTTTTAGTTTTTTTTGTAGTTTTTGCCTTTTTTTAGTTTTTTCAGTTTTGACGTCACCTGATCCAGTTTTTTCAGGTGACGTCACCTGATCCATCCACAGATCCACAGACAACTTATTTTTATATATATAGATATATATATATATATATTATACTAAGCAAAATAAGTAAAAGGTAAAGAATACGGCATTAGACTTTACAGTCCCTACCGGTGGTGCTTATATCCATTTCCTGGCCCATCAGCCAGGAAGTGCAATGGGGGGCTGGGGGCCGACCATCTTGTGCTTTCGCACACCCTTCCTGTTTACCTTCCCGAGATTTCTCCAGGTACCCATTTATAGCTGGGTCGACTCTGGCTGAGCTTACAGAGTCATGCCACTCCCGTCCCAAACTAAATAATTAGGTATACTACGATTCGAACCTTCGCCCTCTCAGTCAAAGGATCCTCAAACCAGCGCACCAATCAATTCAGCCAGGTGAAGAAAAGAAAATTACCACCCCTCCACGTATGCCGTCGTAAAATTGACCTGTGCTTTGCTATAAGCGACAAATATATATATATATATATATATATATATATATATATATATATATATATATATATATATATATATATATATATATATATATATATATATATATATATATATATATATATATATATATATATATATATATATATATATATATATATATATATATATATATATATATATATATATATATTATATATATATATATATATATATATATATATATATATATATATATATAAAGGCAAAATAGCCTTTACACACACAGTTTAATGCATGCATACCTTATTGTAGCTTGTACCAACTTTGCACTACAAAAATTAAAATTCCAGATCAGCAGCAAACAACAGCCCAAAGTAAATTGTTTAGCCCCACTACAGTACTAAACTCTGATTTACAAGCTATTAAAAATTTGGAAAATTGTGCACAAAACAACTTTTTTTAATTAATTGCAATTAGTTAATGACTAAGTGCAGTTAGTATTCTCTACTGAATACTGGTTGGAAAGCTAAATTAATTTTACGCGAGTAGCTTCGAAATTGTAAGAAGCGGTGAAGTCTAATGGCCTAGCTTTCCTTCTCTATGCGCCTGTGTCGTATTTTGTGTACCAAAAATTATAACTCAAATGAAAAAATATATATAAATTAAAAACCTTGCAGCTCCATAGCACCTATTAAAAAGGTTCCAACAAGAATATTTTTTCTTTATCTTGACACATATATACCCCTAAAAATTTTTAAACAGAAAGTACGAATTATAGCATATTGAACTCTGTCGCAAAATAAGGATATAATTAATTTAATAGGTGTCAAGAAGCACTATGGAGCAAAATTTTACAATTGCAACTGCCTTTTGAGGCATTTCATCTTTTTTGGTGGGGGGGGGGGGCTTTCAGTAAAGTGAAAGTCAATTTTGTGACGGCACAAGGGGGGAACGATGATTGTGCTCGTTTCAAGTTTCAACTATGTTCTACTGAGGAGTGTATAGTTATTATGCGTTATTATAATTCAAATTCAATTCACTTTATTTTGCCTTAATATTCTTGTCAATTACAAAACTAACAGCGGAGGTCAAAAACAATTTAAAAGCACCTACAAAATTAAATTATCCACACATGGTTTATTAACAATTATTTTCCAAGTCACCATTATAATGATTTACCAAGTACGGACCAAATGACTTCAGGTACCGCTTGAATGAGTAGATTGGCGGTTGTTCCAGCTCTGTATCGTTTTTTGTTCTCTTTCTGAGCCTAGTGGAATGTTGAGTTTGGCATGTCTGAAAACCTGGAAGAAAATCACGGTGTATTTCTGAGTCAAGGATTTTTCGACCGAAATCCACAACCAATTTATGCCTCCTCTCTTTAAGGGACTCCAACTTTAGAACTTTGAGGCTCGTCTCGTAGTCAACATAACCACTTCAAAATATTATTTTGCAGGCCCTTTTCTGCAATCTTTCTATTTTGTCGCTTCGATCAATGGTCAGTGCGCTGTGCCACACTGGGCAAGCATATTCTCTGAGTGGTCTAATGTAAGATTTGTAGCATACAACTATGATCTGAATGGTCATGCCAAAATGACGAAGGTAGGCGAAAGATGTTAAGAGGTAGGCGGTTTTAGTCACACTTGACGATACGTAGGTATTCCATTTGAGGTCAGAGTCGAGGTGGACACCTAGAATCTTCACCGATTTTATATTGTTCGTTCCATTGCATGGCGGGTCTGGAACTGGCCGTTTAAGGGAGTTAACCCTGAACAAGACAGTTTTCTCCTGGCTGATTATGAGCTTTACATGGTTTGTTTCTTCTTTGATCTTTTGCATTACTGTAAGGACTGAATCTGGCTGTATGCTCTGTAAGAGTAGTCTGGGGAGGAGAGTGGAGAGGCCATCTGCGAATTTGTAACATTCAGTGATTTCGCGCAGAAGCTTGTTGATTACTATGAGGAAAACTAAAGGGCCTAGCTTCGACCCTTGTGCTGCACCACATGTCAGCTCCCTGAGAACGGATACTTCTCCATTTGGAAGTTGGCCATACTTTTTTCGGTTCGTCTAAAAACTGCCAACCATTCGCAAGACGATTTGCCTTGCATTAAGAGATGTTGCGTCACTGATAACAACTAAGTGGTCGAGCAAGTCAAACGCTTTCAAAAAGTCCACAATGATGCAGTTAATATAAGCGCCGTCTTTCTCCAAATGCTCCGGGATGTTTCTAATGAGACATACCAGTTAGTGCACAGTATTATTGCCTGAACTGCAGCCGTTTCACCGAGGATTAAGCTAATCGCCAATATCATCTAAGAGCCATTTGAAGAAAATTGCTTCTATAAATTTTTCTATTTATCACTCAAAAAAGATATATTGGCTGTGGGGCTGGGTAACTGCCACACATATTTAACACTTATAGATTTTAGTCCATCTTCAATTCGAAAGTGGTGCCTGCCTGCTCGCCTGCTAGAACGGAGCTTTCCACTCGAAAGCAGAAACATGGTTTGATGAAACGAAAGCTTGGCTGCACAACTTCAGATACTCCTCTCTGACATAGGCTACATAACTCCACTTCACTTCGCACACCATAGGCTCTGGCTCGTGGACAAGTAAAAACCATCTTTTTTGGCCCCAGGCATGTTGTGCGGAGCTTTCCAAAATGTAATGCCATATTCATCAATCCGGCCTGAGGTCCACACTTTCCGTAGAAACCGCACAGGTTAGACCCTTACCAGTTTCCAGGAATAAGCCGACATCTGCGGCATAGGAAAAACAAAACCGGGACAAAACCAAACACAATTAATGTTTAAAATAGATACACTATAGTAAACTCCTCTGTTCTTGAGGCAATGTGAAAAATACTTTGATCTAGTTCCCATTGCCCATGTGTTTAAGCAGTCGTTCTTAAGGAATTGGGGTAAAAACTTAAAATTTAGTGGAGAGATTGGGTAGTTGAAGAAGGAACAGCCCCCTCCTTGTCTACGGAGTAATTTATGTTCGGTTTAAATTTCAATGTCGTTCCTTACTTTTATTTTTTTTAAACTTACATTTTATTTGATGGTCATAAAGAGACGTTAAGGGGCAACAAGAAAGCAAATTTTAACCCAATTATCATTAATGCAAATTGCCAGTGAAGACCTCATGTTTCAACGTCATAGGCCTACGATCTCAAAAAGTGTCACTTAGGTTATCAAGCAGGAATGGAGTTGATATAAAAACTAGTCAGTTCCTCTTAAGAAAGATGTCATTTAGGATCATTGCTGAAATATGTCTAAGCTCCATGATGGAACGCCAGACGAGGCAACGATACATTAAGTTACGGCTCTGATCAATTGATAGAGCCACACTGAACTTACATTTATTAAGGAGAGAGTAAGGAGAAACATTATAGCGTAAAACACACAGAAATCATTGTGTAAATGAGAGGGGATGTCCCCTCCTCAATACCTTCCTCTGCATGCTAAAGTTTTTTAGCATTTAAAAGAAATTTTTATTCTAATTAAATGTCTCTGATGTTTCAGGTGTCTTTTTTAAAGAATTAGGGAAAACAAGTCAAATTTCAGAGTGAAAAACAAGGTATAGAGAAGAGGGCATCCGCCCTCATATATGGAATAATTTTTTTTGTGGCTACTTACTTTCAGTTGAAAAAGCTTGTTTTTATTAAACTCACTCCCCAAAGAAAATTCCCCTGTGGAAAATCACCCAGCAGAAAACTCACCCTCCTCCCCTTCCCTAAAAGTGTCCATTTACTTCCTTAAAAAATATTATAAGCAAAAAATACGCAAATTTCATAAGTTAAAAGCCTTTTCCCCGGATGTTCTGGCGGATCACGTCATCCCCATAGGCATGGCTATTTGACCTTTCAGATATATTGAACAAAGTGACTTATTCAACATTTTTATCATATAACTTTAGAAAAAATGGCATCTGAGGTGGGCTAGTGGCCGTCCAATCACTTAAGTTTTTTTTGATCACTTAAGTAGGGCCCCAGAACTTCTTATTTCTATTCGAATAAGCTTTATTCCTATCTTCTAGGACCAGTGGTTTGAAACGATCACCCTGGTAAACTAATCGAAGAAAAAATACACGCAGCTATAATCTTTCTCCTGGCAAAAAATTAGTAGGGGTCTCTGATATGCTGAAGCTGATGGTGTATATTTCATTAAAATCATGTAATGGTCTTCATTTCATGTAATGGTATAGTACGCCTGCTTAGTAATCTTACATAACATGTTAGATCTCAAGGTCTGGTCGTCAAGCGAGAAAGCCAACATAACAGGGAATGTTTACTTACTCATAAGTTTGTTTGTTTTTGTATATCTCTCACTGTGCCTGTGTGTTTGACTTTGTATTTGCTTGTCTCTGTGTCCATCTTTGTATGTTTGTGTGTTTGACTCTATGTGTTTGTGGATGAGTTTTTTGTCTCTCTCTCACCGCGACTGTGTGTTTGACTGATAGTTTGCCTGCGTCTGTTTTTGTGTATTTGTATGTCTGACTCTGTGTGTTTGTGTGTGAGTTTTGTTTCTCTCTCACATGCCTGTGTGTTTGACTGTGTGTTCGCCTGTCTCTATGTCTATCTTTGTGTGTTTTTTTGTGTCTAACTGTGTGTATTTGTGCGTCTTCTTTATCTATATCTCTCAACGTGCTTATTAGTTTGACTGTGCATTTGCCTGTCTCTATGTCTATCTTTGTGTTTTTATGTGTCTGATTTTGTGTGTTTTTGTGTGTTTTTGTCTCTCTATCACCGTGCCTGTGTGTTTGTCTATCTATGGGTCTATCTTTGTGTGTTTTCTATCTTTTGTGTGTCTCTGATTCTGTTTATTTTTGTGTGTGCTTTTTGTCTCTCTCTTTCTCTCTCTCTCTCTCTCTCTCTCTCTCTCTTCTCTCTCTCTCTCTCTCTCTCTCTCTCCGTGTGCCTCTGTGTTTGGCTGTGTGTTTGCTTGTCTCTGTGTCTACCTTTAAAGAGTGAGTGTCTGTCTTGTGAGAGAGAGACAAAAAGCACACACATAAACACACGGAGTCAGACACAGAAACACGCAAAGATAGACAAAGAGACAGACAAACACACTGTCAAACAAAACGGTACGGTGAGAGAGAGAAAAAAACACACGAACACACAGAGTTAAACACACAATTACAAAGATATACAGAGAGAAATGCAAGCACACATTCATACACACAAGCACGGTAAGAGGGCTTAGCAGGTTTAGCAGGGGTATGGGTATGAGTAAGTGCAATGGAAATGAATAAAAGTGCTTTAAATTGGTAGTAACATCTTCAAAAAAATGAAGCTTTTAAATATATTTCAGGACAAGGGGAAGGCAAATACGAAGGGATCTATGTCGCAAATGGGAAATTTTCCTTGTTCTTCTTTGGCCCAAACCAAAGTCTCAAGTATACGGTTGACAGCATATCCCTTTGATTCTTGTGTTATGCGATAGTGTTGCAAATATCTTGCTGGAAAGTTTAAGGATGATCGGAAGTGAAGTCTATACTTAATATCGTACTTTAAGAAAACATCAAACTGATGATTTTAGTTTTTTAACCAATACCTACATTAACCAATGATATTTTTGTAGGGTTCTATTGTGTATGCGTAATAAAAAAAACGAGCAAAAATTCATTAAGGTGGATCTCCGAGGTTTGAAGCCAATGCTATTTTCCTATAGCAGTGAAATGCGTATTAACAGCAGACACGAGCAGATTCTTTGATGAAAAAATTATTGTGGCTTCATTGAAAGCTTTAACATGAATAGGCCGAACAAATTCGCATTTTTATTCTTTAGAGCTTCATAAAAAATTAATTAGTGGGGACACCTCTAATTTTTATAAGTAGTAATAAAATTACTTTTAGAAGATGTAGAGAATTGTAAAGTAGCCTCTCGATTTGCCACAAGATTTCAAAATTTTTGGCCGGGAATTTTTTTTTTTTATTATCATCAGTTTCCTTTAAAATTTGCTATTTATGATATCCTTCCTTTACTATTTAAAAGAGTTGTACTAATTATACAGCCTTGATTTTTGTGTCATTTTGTAGACCTTATACTGATTAATAATCCCAAAGATTATTAAGTTTGTAGTTATAAGAGATGATTTTTAGCAATAATTCTTAGTATTCAAGATTTTCTCCTTTCTCATTGGCTTAAGCACTCCTTAAGGGGTTTGCCAGAATATCATTAAGAATGTTGACATCTTCTTATTATTACGACCAGATTTAAAAGGAAGTTGAAAACATGTATAATTGGCAACAACACCTTGAGGCAATATCATTTTTAACACCTCATACGAATGGGAATTTGTTAGGTTACACAGCTGTTACAAAGCAGATAAAATTATTGGCCTTTAAAAGTAAAGAAACACCGATTGTAGGCCTATAAAATGTATGAACATTATTTTTAAAAAGAACATCATTCTTAAAAACATATCATTTTAAACATTATTGGCCTTTAAAAGTAAAAGAAACACCGATTGTAGACCTATAAAATGTATGAACATTATTTTTAAAAAGAACATTATTCTTAAAAACAAATCATTTTAAACATTATTGGCCTTTAAAAGTAAAGAAACACCGATTGTAGACCTATAAAATGTATGAACGTTATTTTTAAAAAGAACATTATTCTTAAAAAGAACATTATTCTTAAAAACACATCATTTTAAACATTATTGGCCTTGAAAAGTAAAGAAACACCGATTGTACGCCTATAAAGTGTATGTACTTTATTTTTAAAAAGAACAATATTCTTAAAGACACATTATTTTAAACATTATTGGCCTTTAAAAGTAAAGAAACACTGATTGTAGGCCTTTAAAATGTATGAACATTATTTTTAAAAAGAAAGTTATTCTTAAAAAGAACATTATTCTTAAAAACACATTATTTTAAACATTATCGGCCTTTAAAGGTAAAGAAATAGCGATTTTAGGCCAATAAAATGTATGAATATTATTTTAAAAAAAGAACGTTATTCTTTAAAACACATTATTTTAAACATTATTGGCTCTTAAAAGTAAAGAAACGCCTATAAAATATACGAACATTATTTTTTTTATCTAAAGTTGTAGGATATTCGTCCATTTTAGTTCCACGGGATCTCATTTTATTCCCAATAGTGCCGTATCTTAGAATATTTTGGTTTTTCCCCAACATCTCATATAGTTGACGATTTATAGGCTCGTTCATAAATGACTGATTACCCCGGTTTGGAACCGCGGTAATCATATACTTTGCTTTACGGAGTTAAAGTCATATGTTCCTGAAGGTGCATAATAAACATTGGGCAATCTTGCCCTGGGGTCATAAATACAGGTAAGGGAGGAAGCAAACCTCTTAGGGGTATTTAATAAATTTTTGAATCTACTTATATTTATATACTATTCGTCAAAAACAAGAGCTAAGAGCTCATATGGTACTTGTGACGAGCTCAAGAGGAGCCAAGAGCCAAGAGCTCATGTGATATGAGCTCTAGTAAAATTCTAAGAATCAATAGCTTGCTTTAAGAGAAAAATCAAAGGCTTAATGCTGGTCTGGATTTAAAACAAGAGCTCTGAGACACGAGGTCCTTCTAAATATCAAAATTCATTAAGATCCGATCGCCCATTTGTAAGTTAAAAATACCTCAATTTTTCTAATTTTTCCTCTCCCTTCAGCTCCCAAGATGGTCAAATCGGGGAAAACAACTGTAAAGAGTCAATTAGTGCAGCTCCCTGACATGCCTACCAATTTTCATCGTCCTAGCACGTCCGGAAGCGCCAAAATCACCAAAGCACTGAACCACACCACCTAAGTCCCTCAAGGAAAGCGGATCCAGTCCGGTTACGTCAATTACGTATCTACGGCGTTTATAAGCGTTTTCCAAGTTTTCTGTTTTCCCCCTCCAACTCCCCCCCCCCCCCCAATGTCAATAGATCTGGTCGGTATTTAAAAGAAGAGCTTTGAGACATGAGTTTTTTTTAATTATCAGATTTTATTAAGATCCGGTCACCCATTCTTAAGTTAAAAACACTTCAATTTTTCTAATTTTTCCAAATTAACAACTTCCAGCTCCCCCAAAGAGAACGGATCTATACCAATAATGTCAATCTCGTATCTAAAGCTTGTGCTTATTCTTCCCATCAAGTTTCATTCCGATCTCTCCACTCTAAGCGTTTTCCAAGATTTCCGGTTTCCAAGGTTTCTGTTTTTCCCTCCAACCCTCTATATCCTTGGATCCAATTCGAATTGAAAATGGATTATCTGAGACATAAGATTCTTCTATATATTAAGTTTCATTAAGATCCTATCACCCATTTGTAAGATACCTCAATTTTCACGTTTTCCAAGAATTCCGGTTTCCCCCTCCAGCTCCCTTCAATGTCATCAGATCTGGTCGGGATTTAAAATGAGAGTTTTAAAGCACAAGATCCTTCTAGATATCAAATTTCATTAAGATCTGAACACCCGTTCGGAAGTTACAAATACCTCATTTTTTATAATTTTACCGAATTACTCCCCCCCCCCCACTCCACCAAAGAGAGCAGATCCGAGCCGGTTATGTCAGTCACCTATCTTGGACGTGTGCTTATTCGTTCCACCAAGTTTCATCCTGATCTCTCCGCTTTAAGCGTTTTCCAATACTTCCCCCCCCCCCTAATGACACTGGATCTGGTAGGGATTTAAAATGGGAGATCTGGGTTTCGAGGTCCTTCTAAATATGAAATTTCATTAAGGTACGATCGCTCTTTCATAAGTTAAAACACCTAATTTTGTGTATTTTTTTTAGAATTAACCCTCCCCCTC
>NW_027067110.1:0-15463 GCF_032884065.1 Artemia franciscana | reverse complement strand
GTAGCTATTACCCTCGAGAACTAAAACTTTTGACATAGGAAAAGAGCCTTTAATCACATTCTTTACCATTTGCAATCATAAAATAGTCTAATATCTTCATTTTTTCAACATACGTAGCTATTACCCTCGAAAACTAAAACTTTTGACAGAGGAAAAGAGCCTTTAATCACATTCTTTACTATTTGCAATCATAAAATAGTCTAATATCTTCATTTTTTCAACATAGGTAGCTATTACCCTCGGAAACTAAAACTTTTGACATAGGAAAAGAGCCTTTAATCTCATTCTTTACCATTTGCAATCATAAAATACTGTAATATCTTCATTTTTTCAACATACGTAGCTATTACCCTCGAAAACTAAAACTTTTGAAATAGGAAAAGAGCCTTTAATCACATTCTTTACCATTTGCAATCATAAAATAGTCTAATATCTTCATTTTTTCAACATACGTAGCTATTACCCTCGAAAACTAAAACTTTTGACATAGGAAAAGAGCCTTTAATCACATTCTTTACCATTTGCAATCATAAAATAGTCTAATATCTTCATTTTTCAACATACGTAGCTATTACCCTCGAAAACTAAACTTTTTACATAGGAAAAGAGGTCTTTAAGCACATTCTTTACCATGTGCAATCATAAAATAGTCTAATATCTTAATTTTTCCAACATACATAGCTATTACCCTCAAAAACTAAAGCTCATGACATAGGAAAAGAGCCTTTAATCACATTCTTTACCATGTGCAATCATAAAATAGTCTAATATCTTCATTTTTTCAACATACGTAGCTATTACCCTCGAAACCTAAAACTTTTGACATAGGAAAAGAGCATTTAATAACATTCTTTACCATTTGCAATCATAAAATAGTCTAATACCTTCATTTTTTCAACATACGTAGCTATTACCCTCGAAAACTAAAACTTTTGACATAGGTAAAGAGCCTTTAATAACATTCTTTACCATTTGCAATCATAAAATAGTCTAATATCTTCATTTTTTCAACATACGTAGCTATTACCCTCGAAAACTAAAACTTTTGACATAGGAAAAGGGCCTTTAATCACATTCTTTACCATTTGCAATCATAAAATAGTCTAATATCTTCATTTTTTCAACATACGTAGCTATTACCCTCGAAAACTAAAACTTTTGACATAGGAAAAGAGCCTTTAATCACATTCTTTACCATGTGCAATCATAAAATTGTCAAATATCTTCATTTTTTCAACATACGTAGCTATTACCCTCAAAAACTAAAACTTTTGAAATAGGAAAAGAGCCTTTAATCACATTCTTTACAATTTGCAATCATAAAATAGTCTAATATCTTCATTTTTTCAACATACGTAGCTATTGCCCTCGAAAACTAAAACTTTTGAAATAGGAAAAGAGCCTTTAATCACATTCTTTACCATTTGCAATCATAAAATAGTCTAATATCTTCATTTTTTCAACATACGTAGCTATTACCCTCGAAAACTAAAACTTTTGACATAGGAAAAGAGCTTTTAATCACATTCTTTACCATTTGCAATCATAAAATAGTCTAATATCTTCATTTTTTCAACATACGTAGCTATTACCCTCGAAAACTAAAACTTTTGAAATAGGAAAAGAGCCTTTAATCACATTCTCTACCATGTGCAATCATAAAATAGTCTAATATCTTCATTTTTTCAAAATACGTAGCTATTACTCTCGAAAACTAAAACTTTTGAAATAGGAAAAGAGCATTTAATCACATTCTTTACCATGTGCAATCATAAAATAGTCTAATATCTTCATTTTTTCAACATACGTAGCTATTACCCTCGAAAACTAAAACTTTTGACATAGGAAAAGAGCCTTTTAATCACATGCTTTACCATTTGCAATCATAAAATAGTCTAATATCTTCATTTTTTCAACATACGTATTTATTACCCTCGAAAACTAAAACTTTTGACATAGGAAAAGAGCCTTTAATCACATTCTTTACCATGTGCAATCATAAAATAGTCTAATATCTTCAATTTTTCAACATATTTAGCTATTACCCTCGAAAATAAAACTTTTGACATAAGAAAAGAGCCTTTAATCACATTCTTTACCATGAGCAATCATAAAATTGTCTAATATCTTCATTTTTACAACATACGTAGCTATTACCCTCGAAAACTAAAACTTTTGAAATAGGAAAAGAGCCTTTAATCAAATTCTTTACCATTTGCAATCATAAAATAGTCTAATATCTTCATTTTTTCATCATACGTAGCTATTACCCTCGAAAACTAAAACTTTTGAAATAGGAAAAGAGCCTTTAATAACATTCTTTACCATTTGCAATCATAAAATAGTCTAATATCTTCATTTTTTCAACATACGTAGCTATTACCATCGAAAACTAAAACTTTTGAAATAGGAAAAGAGCCTTTAATCACATTCTTTACCATGTGCAATCATAAAATAGTCTAATATCTTCATTTTTTCAACATACATAGCTATTACCCTCGAAAACTAAAACTTTTGAAATAGGAAAAGAGCCTTTAATCACATTCTTTACCATATGCAATCATAAAATAGTCTAATATCTTCATTTTTTCAACATACGTAGCTATTACCCTCGAAAACTAAAATTTTGAAATAGGAAAAGAGCCTTTAATCACATTCTTTACCATGTGCAATCATAAAATAGTCTAATATCTTCATTTTTTCAACATACGTAGCTCTTATCCCCGAAAACTAAAACTTTTGAAATAGGAAAAGAGCCTTTAATCACATTCTTTACCATGTGCAATCATAAAAAGTCTAATATCTTCATTTTTTCCACAGACATAGCTATTACCCTCGAAAACTAAAACTTTGAAATAGGAAAGGAGCCTTTAATCACATTCTTTACCATTTGCAATCATAAAATTGTCTAATATCTTCATTTTTTCAACATACGTAGCTATTACCCTCGAAAATTAAAACTTTTGAAATAGGAAAAGAGCCTTTAATCACATTCTTTAGCATGTGGAATCATAAAATAGTCTAATATCTTCATTTTTTTAACAGACATAGCTATTACCACTCGAAAACTAAAACTTTTGAAATAGGAAAATAGCCTTTAATCACATTCTTTACCATTTGCAATCCAATAATAGTCTAATATCTTCATTTTTTCAACAGACCTAGCTATTACCCTCGAAAACTAAAACTTTTGAAATAGGAAAAGAGCCTTTAATCACATTCTTTACCATGTGCAATCATAAAATAGTCTAATATCTCATTTTTTCAACATACCTAGCTATTACCCTCGAAAACTAAAACTTTTGAAATAAGAAAAGAGCCTTTAATCACATTCTTTACCATGTGCAATCATAAAATAGTCTAATATCTTCATTTTTTCACCATACGTAGCTATTACCCTCGAAAACTAAAACTTTTGAAATAGGAAAAGAGCCTTTAATCACATTCTTTACTATGTGCAATCATAAAATAGTCTAATATCTTCATTTTTTTCAACATACGTAGCTATTACCCTCGAAAACTAAACTTTTGACATAGGAAAAGAGCCTTTAATCACATTCTTTACCATGTGCAATCATAAAATTGTCTAATATCTTCATTTTTTCAACATACGTAGCTATTACCCTCAAAAACTAAAACTTTTGAATAAGAAAAGAGCCTTTAATCACATTCTTTACCATTTGCAATCATAAAATAGTCTAATGTCTTCATTTTCTCAACATACGTAGCTATTGCCCTCGAAAACTAAAACTTTTGAAATAGGAAAAGAGCCTTTAATCACATTCTTTACCATTTGCAATCATAAAATAGTCTAATATCTTCATTTTTTCAACATACGTAGCTATTACCCTCGTAAACTAAAACTTTTGACATAGGAAAAGAGCCTTTAATCACATTCTTTACCATGTGCAATCATAAAATAGTCTAATATCTTCATTTTTTCAACATACGTAGCTATTACCCTCGAAAACTAAAACTTTTGAAATAGGAAAAGAGCCTTTTAATCACATTCTTTACCATATGCAATCATAAAATAGTCTAATATCTTCATTTTTTCAACATACGTAGCTATTACCCTCGAAAACTAAAACTTTTGAAATAGGAAAAGGGCCTTTAATCACATTCTTTACCATGTGCAATCATAAAATAGTCTAATATCTTCATTTTTTCAACATACGTTGCTATTACCCTCGAAAACTAGAACTTTTGACATAGGAAAAGAGCCTTTTAATCACATTCTTTACCATTTGCAATAATAAATAGTCTAATATCTTCATTTTTCAACATACGTAGCTATTACCCTCGAAACCTAAAACTTTTGACATAGGAAAAGAGCCTTTAATAACATTCTTAACCATTTGCAATCATAAAATAGTCTAATATCTTCATTTTTTCAACATACGTAGCTATTACCCTCGAAAACTAAAACTTTTGACATAGGGAAAGAGCCTTTAATCACATTCTTTACAATTTGCAATCTTAAATAGTCTAATATCTTCATTTTTCAATATACGTAGCTATTACCCTCGAAAAATAAAACTTTTGACATAGGAAAAGAGCCTTTAATCACATTCTTTACCATTTGCAATCATAAAATAGTCTAATATCTTCATTTTTTCAACATACGGAGCTATTACCCTCGAAAACTAAAACCTTTGAAATAGGAAAAAAGCCTTTAATCACATTCTTTACCATGTGCAATCATAAAATAGTCTAATATCTTCATATTTTCCACAGACATAGCTATTACCCTCGAAAACTAAACTTTTGAAATAGGAAAAGAGCCTTTAATCACATTCTTTACCATTTGCAATCATAAAATAGTCTGATATCTTCATTTTTTCAACATACGTAGCTATTACCCTCGAAAACTAAAACTTTTGAAATAGGAAAAGAGCCTTTAATCACATTCTTTACCATTTGCAATCATAAAATAGTCTAATATCTTCATTTTTTCAACATACGTAGCTATTACCCTCGAAACATAAAACTTTTGAAATAGGAAAAGAGCCTTTAATCACATTCTTTACCATGTGCAATCATAAAATTGTCTAATATCTTCATTTTTTCCACAGACATAGCTATTACCCTCGAAAACTAAAACTTTTGAAATGAGAAAAGAGCCTTTAATCACATTCTTTACCATTTGCAATCATAAAATAGTCTAATATCTTCATTTTTTCAACATACGTAACTATTACCCTCGAAAACTATAACTTTTGAAATAGGAAAAGAGCCTTTAATCACATTCTTTACCATGTGCAATCATAAAATTGTCTAATATCTTCATTTTTTCAACATACGTAGCTATTACCCTCGAAAACTAAAACTTTTGACATAGGAAAAGAGCCTTTAATCACATTCTTTACCATTTCCAATAAAAAATAGTCTAATATCTTCATTTTTTCAACATACGTAGCTATTACCCTCGAAAAACTAAAACTTTTGAAATAGGAAAAGAGCCTTTAATCACATTCTTTACCATGTGCAATCATAAAATTGTCTAATATCTTCATTTTTTCCACAGACAAAGCTATTACCCTCGAAAACTAAAACTTTTGAAATAGGAAAAGAGCCTTTAATCACATTCTTTACCATGTGCAATCATAAAATTGTCTAATATCTTCATTTTTTCCACAGACAAAGCTATTACCCTCGAAAACTATAACTTTTGAAATAGGAAAAGAGCCTTTAATCACATTCTTTACCATGTGCAATCATAAAATAGTCTAATATCTTCATTTTTTCCACAGATATAGCTATTACCCTCGAAAACTAAACTTTTGAAATAGGAAAAGAGCCTTTAATAACATTCTTTACCATTTGCAATCATAAAATAGTCTAATATCTTCATTTTTTTCAACATACGTAGCTTTTACCCCCCGAAAACTAAAACTTTTGAAATAGGAAAAGAGCCTTTAATCACATTATTTACTATTTGAAATCATAAAATAGTCTAATATCTTCATTTTTTCAACATACGTAGCTATTACCCTCGAAAACTAAAACTTTTGAAATAGGAAAAGAGCCTTTAATCACATTCTTTACCATTTGCAATCATGAAATAGTCTAATATCTTCATTTTTTCAACATACGTAGCTATTACCCTCGAAAACTAAAACTTTTGACATAGGAAAAGAGTCTTTAATCACATTCTTTACCATGTGCAATCATAAAATTGTCTAATATCTTCATTTTTTCAACATACGTAGCTATTACCCTCGAAAACTACAACTTCCGACATAGGAAAAGAGCCTTTAATCACATTCTTTACCATTTGCAATCATAAAATAGTCTAATATCTTCATTTTTTCAACATACGTAGCTATTACCCTCGAAAACTAAAACTTTTGAATAGGAAAAGAGCCTTTAATCACATTCTTTACCATCTGCAATCATAAAAGAGTCTAATATCTTCATTTTTTTCCACAGACATAGCTATTACCCCTCGAAAACTAAAACTTTTGAAATAAGAAAAGAGCCTTTAATCACATTCTTTACCATTTGCAATCATAAAATAGTCTAATATCTTCATTTTTTCAACATACGTAGCTATTACCCTCGAAAACTAAAACTTTTGAAATAGGAAAAGAGCCTTTAATCACATTCTTTACCATTTGCAATCATAAAATAGTCTAATATCTTCATTTTTTCAACATACGTAGCTATTACCCTCGAAACCTAAAACTTTTGAAATAGGAAAAGAGCCTTTAATCACATTCTTTACCATGTGCAATCATAAAAATTGTCTAATATCTTCATTTTTTTCCACAGACATTGCTATTACCCTCGAAAACTAAAACTTTTGAAATAGGAAAAGAGCCTTTAATCACATTCTTTACCATTTGCAATCATAAAATAGTCTAATATCTTCATTTTTTTCAACATACGTAGCTATTACCCTCGAAAACTAAAACTTTTGACATAGGAAAAGAGCCTTTAATCACATTCTTTACCATTTGCAATCATAAAATAGTCTAATATCTTCATTTTTTCAACATACGTAGCTATTACCCTCGAAAACTAAAACTTTTGAAATAGGAAAAGAGCCTTTAATCACATTCTTTACCATGTGCAATCATAAAATTGTCTAATATCTTCATTTTTCCACAGACAAAGCTATTACCCTCGAAAACTAAAACTTTTGACATAGGAAAAGAGCCTTTAATCACATTCTTTACCATGTGCAATCATAAAATAGTCTAATATCTTCATTTTTTTCCACAGACATAGCTATTACCCTCGAAAACTAAAACTTTTGAAATAGGAAAAGAGCCTTTAATCACATTCTTTACCATTTGCAATCATAAAATAGTCTAATATCTTCATTTTTTCAACATACGTAGCTCTTACCCTCGAAAACTAAAACTTTTGAAATAGGAAAAGAGCCTTTCATCACATTCTTTACCATTTGCAATCATAAAATAGTCTAATATCTTCATTTTTTCAACATACGTAGCTATTACCCTCGAAAACTAAACTTTTGAAATAGGAAAAGAGCCTTTAATCACATTCTTTACCATTTGCAATCATAAAATTGTCTAATATCTTCATTTTTTCAACATACGTAGCTATTACCCTCGAAAACTAAAAGTTTTGACATAGGAAAAGAGCCTTTAATCACATTCTTTACCAGTTGCAATCATAAAATAGTCCAATATCTTCATTTTTTCAACATACTTAGCTATTACCCTCGAAAACTAAAACTTTTGACATAGGAAAAGAGTCTTTAATCACATTCTTTACCATGTGCAATCATAAAATTGTCTAATATCTTCATTTTTTCAACATACGTAGCTATTACCCTCGAAAACTAAAACTTCCGACATAGGAAAAGAGCCTTTAATCACATTCTTTACCATTTGCAATCATAAAATAGTCTAATATCTTCATTTTTTCAACATACGTAGCTATTACCCTCGAAAACTAAAACTTTTGAATTAGGAAAAGAGCCTTTAATCACATTCTTTACCATGTGCAATTATAAAAGAGTCTAATATCTTAATTTTTTCCACAGACATAGCTATTACCCTCGAAAACTAAAACTTTTGAAATAGGAAAAGAGCCTTTAATCACATTCTTTACCATTTGCAATCATAAAATAGTCTAATATCTTCATTTTTTCAACATACGTAGCTATTACCCTCGAAAACTAAAACTTTTGAAATAGGAAAAGAGCCTTTAATCACACTCTTTACCATTTGCAATCATAAAATAGTCTAATATCTTCATTTTTTCAACATACGTAGCTATTACCCTCGAAAACTAAAACTTTTGATATAGGAAAAAGAGCCTTTAATCACATTCTTTACCATTTGCAATCATAAAATAGTCTAATATCTTCATTTTTTCAACATACGTAGCTTATTACCCTCGAAAACTAAAACTTTTGAAATAGGAAAAGAGCCTTTAATCACATTCTTTACATGTGCAATCATAAAATTGTCTAATATCTTCATTTTTTCCACAGACAAAGCTATTACCCTCGAAAACTAAAACTTTTGACATAGGAAAAGAGCCTTTAATCACATTCTTTACCATGTGCAATCATAAAGTAGTCTAATATCTTCATTTTTTCCACAGACATAGCTATTACTCTCGAAAACTAAAATTTTTGAAATAGGAAAAGAGCCTTTAATCACATTCTTTACCATTTGCAATCATAAAATAGTCTAATATCTTCATTTTTTCAACATACGTAGCTCTTACCCCCGAAAACTAAAACTTTTGAAATAGGAAAAGAGCCTTTCATCACATTCTTTACCATTTGCAATCATAAAATAGTCTAATATCTTCATTTTTTCAACATACGTAGCTATTACCCTCGAAAACTAAAACTTTTGAAATAGGAAAAGAGCCTTTAATCACATTCTTTACCATTTGCAATCGTAAAATAGTCTAATATCTTCATTTTTTCAACATACGTAGCTATTACCCTCGAAAACTAAAACTTTTGAAATGGGAAAAGAGCCTTTAATCACATTCTTTACCATGTGCAATCATAAAATAGTCTAATATCTTCATTTTTTCCACAGACATAGCTATTACCCTCGAAAACTAAAACTTTTGAAATAGGAAAAGAGCCTTTAATCACATTCTTTACCATTTGCAATCATAAAAATAGTCTAATCTTCATTTTTTCAACATACGTAGCTATTACCCTCGAAAACTAAAACTTTTGAAATAGGAAAAGAGCCTTTAATCACATTCTTTACCATTTGCAATCATAAAATAGTCTAATATCTTCATTTTTTCAACTGACGTAGCTATTACCCTCGAAAACTAAAACTTTTGAAATAGGAAAAGAGCCTTTAATCACATTCTTTACCATGTGCAATCATAAAATTGTCTAATATCTTCATTTTTTCCACAGACAAAGCTATTACCCTCGAAAACTAAAACTTTTGACATAGGAAAAGAGCCTTTAATCACATTCTTTACCATGTGCAATCATAAAATAGTCTAATATCTTCATTTTTTCAACATACGTAGCTCTTACCCCCGAAAACTAAAACTTTTGAAATAGGAAAAGAGCCTTTCATCACATTCTTTACCATTTGCAATCATAAAATAGTCTAATATCTTCATTTTTTCAACATACGTAGCTCTTACCCCCGAAAAGTAAAACTTTTGAAATAGGAAAAGAGCCTTTCATCACATTCTTTACCATTTGCAATCATAAAATTGTCTAATATCTTCATTTTTTCCAACATACGTAGCTATTACCCTCGAAAACTAAAAGTTTTGACATAGGAAAAGAGCCTTTAATCACATTCTTTACCAGTTGCAATCATAAAATAGTCCAATATCTTCATTTTTTCAACATACGTAGCTATTACCCTCGAAAACTAAAACTTTTGACATAGGAAAAGAGTCTTTAATCACATTCTTTACCATGTGCAATCATAAAATTGTCTAATATCTTCATTTTTTCAACATACGTAGCTATTACCCTCGAATACTAAAACTTCCGACATAGGAAAAGAACCTTTAATCACATTCTTTACCATTTGCAATCATAAAATAGTCTAATATCTTCATTTTTTCAACATACGTAGCTATTACCCTCGAAAACTAAAACTTTTGAAATGGGAAAAGAGCCTTTAATCATATTCTTTACATGTGCAATCATAAAATAGTCTAATATCTTCATTTTTTCCACAGACATAGCTATTACCCTCGAAAACTAAAACTTTTGAAATAGGAAAAGAGCCTTTAATCACATTCTTTACCATTTGCAATCATAAAATAGTCTAATATCTTCATTTTTTCAACATACGTAGCTATTACCCTCGAAAACTAAAACTTTTGAAATAGGAAAAGAGCCTTTAATCACATTCTTTACCATTTGCAATCATAAAATAGTATAATATCTTCATTTTTTCAACATACGTAGCTATTAACCTCGAAAACTAAAACTTTTGAAATAGGAAAAGAGCCTTTAATCACATTCTTTACCATGTGCAATCATAAAATTGTCAAATATCTTCATTTTTTCCACACACTTAGCTATTACCCTCGAAAACTAAAACTTTTGAAATAGGAAAAGAGCCTTTAATCACATTCTTTACCATTTGCAATCATAAAATAGTCTAATATCTTCATTTTTTCAACTTACATAGCTATTACCCTCGAAACTAAAACTTTTGACATAGGAAAAGAGCCTTTAATCACATTCTTTACCATTTGCAATCATAAATAGACTAATATTTTCATTTTTTCAACATACGTAGCTATTACCCTCGAAAACCAAAACTTTTGACATAGGAAAAAGAGCCTTTAATCACATTCTTTACAATTTGCAATCATAAAATAGTTTAATATCTTCATTTTTTCAACATACGTAGCTATTACCCTCGAAAACTAAAACTTTTGAAATAGGAAAAGAGCCTTTAATCACATTCTTTACCATGTGCAATCATAAAAGTGTCTAATATCTTCATTTTTTCCACAGACAAAGCTATTACCCTCGAAAACTAAAACTTTTGACATAGGAAAAGAGCCTTTAATCACATGCTTTACCATTTGCAATCATAAAATAGTCTAATATCTTCATTTTTTCCACAGACATAGCTATTACTCTCGAAAACTAAAACTTTTGAAATAGAAAAGAGCCTTTAATCACATTCTTTACCATTTGCAATCATAAAATAGTCTAATATCTTCATTTTTTCAACATACGTAGCTCTTACCCCCGAAAACTAAAACTTTTGAAATAGGAAAAGAGCCTTTCATCACATTCTTTACCATTTGCAATCATAAAATAGTCTAATATCTTCATTTTTTCCACAGACATAGCTATTACCCTCGAAAACTAAAACTTTTGAAATAGGAAAAGAGCCTTTAATCACATTCTTTACCATTTGCAATCATAAAATTGTCTAATATCTTCATTTTTTCAACATACGTAGCTATTACCCTCGAAAACTAAAAGTTTTGACATAGGAAAAGAGCCTTTAATCACATTCTTTACCAGTTGCGAATCATAAAATAGTCCAATATCTTCATTTTTTCAACATACGTAGCTATTACCCTCGAAAACTAAAACTTTTGACATAGGAAAAGAGCCTTTTAATCACATGCTTTACCATTTGCAATCATAAAATAGTCTAATATCTTCATTTTTTCAACATACGTATTTATTACCCTCGAAAACTAAAACTTTTGACATAGGAAAAGAGCCTTTAATCACATTCTTTACCATGTGCAATCATAAAATAGTCTAATATCTTCAATTTTTCAACATATTTAGCTATTACCCTCGAAAAATAAAACTTTTGACATAGGAAAAGAGCCTTTAATCACATTCTTTACCATTTGCATTATAAAATAGTCTAATATCTTCATTTTTTCAACATACATAGCTATTACCCTCGAAAACTAAAACTTTTGACATAAGAAAGAGCCTTTAATCACATTCTTTACCATGAGCAATCATAAAATTGTCTAATATCTTCATTTTTACAACATACGTAGCTATTACCCTCGAAAACTAAAACTTTTGAAATAGGAAAAAGAGCCTTTAATCAAATTCTTTACCATTTGCAATCATAAAATAGTCTAATATCTTCATTTTTTCATCATACGTAGCTATTACCCTCGAAAACTAAAACTTTTGAAATAGGAAAAGAGCCTTTAATAACATTCTTTACCATTTGCAATCATAAAATAGTCTAATATCTTCATTTTTTCAACATACGTAGCTATTACCATCGAAAACTAAAACTTTTGAAATAGGAAAAGAGCCTTTAATCACATTCTTTACCATGTGCAATCATAAAATAGTCTAAATATCTTCATTTTTTCAACATACATAGCTATTACCCTCGAAAACTAAAACTTTTGAAATAGGAAAAGAGCCTTTAATCACATTCTTTACCATATGCAATCATAAAATAGTCTAATATCTTCATTTTTTCAACATACGTAGCTATTACCCTCGAAAACTAAAATTTTGAAATAGGAAAAGAGCCTTTAATCACATTCTTTACCATGTGCAATCATAAAATAGTCTAATATCTTCATTTTTTCAACATACGTAGCTCTTATCCCGAAAACTAAAACTTTTGAAATAGGAAAAGAGCCTTTAATCACATTCTTTACCATGTGCAATCATAAAAAGTCTAATATCTTCTTTTTTTCCACAGACATAGCTATTACCCTCGAAAACTAAAACTTTTGAAATAGGAAAGGAGCCTTTAATCACATTCTTTACCATTTGCAATCATAAAATTGTCTAATATCTTCATTTTTTCAACATACGTAGCTATTACCCTCGAAAATTAAAACTTTTGAAATAGGAAAAGAGCCTTTAATCACATTCTTAGCATGTGGAATCATAAAATAGTCTAATATCTTCATTTTTTTAACAGACATAGCTATTACCCTCGAAAACTAAAACTTTTGAAATAGGAAAATAGCCTTTAATCACATTCTTTACCATTTGCAATCAATAATAGTCTAATATCTTCATTTTTTCAACAGACCTAGCTATTACCCCTCGAAAACTAAAACTTTTGAAATAGGAAAAGAGCCTTTAATCACATTCTTTACCATGTGCAATCATAAAATAGTCTAATATCTTCATTTTTTCAACATACCTAGCTATTACCCTCGAAAACTAAAACTTTTGAAATAAGAAAAGAGCCTTTAATCACATTCTTTACCATGTGCAATCATAAAATAGTCTAATATCTTCATTTTTTCACCATACGTAGCTATTACCCTCGAAAACTAAAACTTTTGAAATAGGAAAAGAGCCTTTAATCACATTCTTTACTATGTGCAATCATAAAATAGTCTAATATCTTCATTTTTTTTCAACATACGTAGCTATTACCCTCGAAAACTAAAACTTTTGACATAGGAAAAGAGCCTTTAATCACATTCTTTACCATGTGCAATCATAAAATTGTCTAATATCTTCATTTTTTCAACATACGTAGCTATTACCCTCAAAAACTAAAACTTTTGAAATAAGAAAAGAGCCTTTAATCACATTCTTTACCATTTGCAATCATAAAATAGTCTAATGTCTTCATTTTCTCAACATACGTAGCTATTGCCCTCGAAAACTAAAAACTTTTGAAATAGGAAAAGAGCCTTTAATCACATTCTTTACCATTTGCAATCATAAAATAGTCTAATATCTTCATTTTTTCAACATACGTAGCTATTACCCTCGTAAACTAAAACTTTTGACATAGGAAAAGAGCCTTTAATCACATTCTTTACCATGTGCAATCATAAAATAGTCTAATATCTTCATTTTTTCAACATACGTAGCTATTACCCTCGAAAACTAAAACTTTTGAAATAGGATAAGAGCCTTTAATCACATTCTTTACCATATGCAATCATAAAATAGTCTAATATCTTCATTTTTTCAACATACGTAGCTATTACCCTCGAAAACTAAAACTTTTGAAATAGGAAAAGGGCCTTTAATCACATTCTTTACCATGTGCAATCATAAAATAGTCTAATATCTTCATTTTTTTCAACATACGTTGCTATTACCCTCGAAAACTAGAACTTTTGACATAGGAAAAGAGCCTTTAATCACATTCTTTACCATTTGCAATAATAAAATAGTCTAATATCTTCATTTTTTCAACATACGTAGCTATTACCCTCGAAACCTAAAACTTTTGACATAGGAAAAGAGCCATTAATAACATTCTTAACCATTTGCAATCATAAAATAGTCTAATATCTTCATTTTTTCAACATACGTAGCTATTACCCTCGAAAACTAAAACTTTTGACATAGGGAAAGAGCCTTTAATCACATTCTTTACAATTTGCAATCTTAAAATAGTCTAATATCTTCATTTTTTCAATATACGTAGCTATTACCCTCGAAAAATAAAACTTTTGACATAGGAAAAAGAGCCTTTAATCACATTCTTTACATGTGCAATCATAAAATAGTCTAATATCTTCATTTTTTTCAACATACGTTGCTATTATCCTCGAAAACTAAAACTTTTGAAATAGGATAAGAGCCTTTAATCACATTCTTTACCATATGCAATCATAAAATAGTCCTAATATCTTCATTTTTTCAACATACGTAGCTATTACCCCTCGAAAACTAAAACTTTTGAAATAGGAAAAGGGCCTTTAATCACATTCTTTACCATGTGCAATCATAAAATAGTCTAATATCTTCATTTTTCAACATACGTTGCTATTACTCTCGAAAACTACAACTTTTGACATAGGAAAAGAGCCTTTAATCACATTCTTTACCATTTGCAATGATAAAATAGTCTAATATCTTCATTTTTTCAACATACGTAGCTATTACCCTCGAAACCTAAAACTTTTGACATAGGAAAAGAGCCTTTAATAACCATTTGCAATCATAAAATAGTCTAATATCTTCATTTTTTCAACATACGTAGCTATTACCCTCGAAAACTACAACTTTTGACATAGGAAAAGAGCCTTTAATCACATTCTTTACCATTTACAATCATATAATAGTCTAATATCTTCATTTTTTCAATATACGTAGCTATTACCCTCGAAAAAATAAACTTTTCACATAGGAAAAGAGCCTTTAATCACATTCTTTACCATTTGCAATCATAAAATAGTCTAATATCTTCATTTTTTCAACATACGTAGCTATTACCCTCGAAAACTAAAACTTTTGACATAGGAAAAGAGCCTTTAATCACATTTTTTACCATTTGCAATCATAAATTAGTCTAATATCTTCATTTTTTTAAACATACGTAGCTATTACCCTCGAAAACTAAAACTTTTGACATAGGAAAAGAGCCTTTAATCACATTCTCTTTACCATTTTCAATCATAAAATTGTCTAATATCTTTATTTTTTCAACATACGTACCTATTAACCCTCAAAAACTAAAACTTTTGAAATAGGAAAAGAGCTTTAATCAAATTCTTTACCATTTGCAATCATAAAATAGTCTAATATCTTCATTTT
>NW_027067109.1:0-15465 GCF_032884065.1 Artemia franciscana | reverse complement strand
GCTCTTTTCCTATTTCAAAAGTTTTAGTTTTCGAGGGTAATAGCTAAGTATGTTGAAAAAATAAAGATATTAGACTATTTTATGATTGCAAATGGTAAAGAATGTGATTAAAGGATCTTTTCCTATGTCAGAAGTTTTAGTTTTCGAGGGTAATAGCTACGTATGTTGAAAAAATGAAGATATTAGACTATTTTATGATTGCAAATGGTAAAGAATGTGATTTAAGGCTCTTTTCCTATTTCAAAAGTTTTAGTTTTCGAGGGTAATAGCTACGTATGTTGAAAAAATGAAGATATTAGACTATTTTATGATTGCACATGGTAAAGAATGTGATTAAAGGCTCTTTTCCTATGTCAAAAGTTTTAATTTTCGAGGGTAATAGCTACGTATGTTGAAAAAATGAAGATATTAGACTATTTTATGATTGCACATGGTAAAGAATGTGATTAAAGGCTCTTTTCCTATTTCAAAAGTTTTAGTTTTCGAGGGTAATAGCTACGTATGTTGAAAAAATGAAGATATTAGACTATTTTATGATTGCACTTGGTAAAGAATATGATTAAAGGCTCTTTTCCTATTTCAAAAGTTTTAGTTTTCGAGGGTAATAGCTACGTATGTTGAAAAAATGAAGATATTAGACTATTTTATGATTGCAAATGGTAAAGAATGTGATTAAACGCTCTTTTCCTATGTCAAAAGTTTTAGTTTTCAGGGGTAAGAGCTACGTATGTTGAGAAAATGAAGATATTAGACTATTTTATGATTGCAAATGGTAAAGAATGTGATTAAAGGCTCTTTTCCTATTTCAAAAGTTTTAGTTTTCGAGGGTAATAGCTACGTATGTTGAAAAAATGAAGATATTAGACTATTTTATGATTGCAAATGGTAAAGAATGTGATTAAAGGCTCTTTTCCTATGTCAAAAGTTTTAGTTTTCGAGGGTAATAGCTACGTATGTTGAAAAAAGGAAGATATTAGACTATTTTATGATTGTTCATGGTAAAGAATGTGATTAAAGGCTCTTTTCCTATTTCAAAAGTTTTAGTTTTCGAGGGTAATAGCTAAGTATGTTGAAAAAATGAAGATATTAGACTATTTTATGATTGCAAATGGTAAAGAATGTGATTAAAGGCTCTTTTCCTATTTCAAAAGTTTTAGTTTTCGAGGGTAAAAGCTTTGTCTGTGGAAAAAATGAAGATATTAGACTATTTTATGATTGCAAATGGTAAAGAATGTTATTAAAGGCTCTTTTCCTATTTCAAAGTTTTAGTTTTCGAGGGTAATAGCTACGTATGTTGAAAAAATGAAGATATTAGACTATTTTATGATTGCAAATGGTAAAGAATGTGATTAAAGGCTCTTTTCCTATTTCAAAAATTTTAGTTTTCGAGGGTAATAGCTAAGTATGTTGAAACAATGAAGATATTAGACTATTTTATGATTGCAAATGGTAAAGAATGTGATTAAAGGCTCTTATCCTATTTCAAAAGTTTTAGTTTTCGAGGGTAATAGCTATGTCTGTTGAAAAAATGAAGATATTAGACTATTTTATGATTGCAAATGGTAAAGAATGTCATTAAAGGCTCTTTCCTATGTCAAAAATTTTAGTTTTCGAGGGTAATAGCTAAGTATGTTGAAACAATGAAGATATTAGACTATTTTATGATTGCAAATGGTAAAGAATGTGATTAAAGGCTCTTATCCTATTTCAAAAGTTTTAGTTTTCGAGGGTAATAGCTATGTCTGTTGAAAAAATGAAGATATTAGACTATTTTATGATTGCAAATGGTAAAGAATGTGATTAAAGGCTCTTTTCCTATGTCAAAAGTTTTAGTTTTCGAGGTTAATAGCTACGTATGTTGAAAAAATGAAGATATTAGACTATTTTATGATTGCAAATGGTAAAGAATGTGATTAAAGGCTCTTTTCCTATTTCAAAAGTTTTAGTTTCCGAGGGTAATAGCTACTTATGTTGAAAAAAAGAAGATATTAGACAATTTTATGATTGCAAATGTAAAGAATGTGATTAAAGGCTCTTTTCCTATTTCAAAAGTTTTAGTTTTCGATGGTAATAGCTAAATATGTTGAAAAAAATGAAGATATTAGACTATTTTATGATTGCAAATGGTAAAGAATGTGATTAAAGGCTCTTTTCCTATTTCAAAAGTTTAGTTTTCGAGGGTAATAGCTAAGTATGTTGAAAAAATGAAGTTATTAGACCATTTTATGATTGCAAATGGTAAAGAATGTGATTAAAGGCTCTTTTCTATTTCAAAAGTTTTAGTTTTCGAGGGTAATAGCTAAGTATGTTGAAAAAATGATGATATTAGACTATTTTATGATTGCAAATGGTAAAGAATGTGATTAAAGGATCTTTTCCTATGTCAAAAGTTTTAGTTTTTGAGGGTAATAGCTACGTATGTTGAAAAAATGAAGATATTAGACTATTTTAGGATTGCAAATGGTAAAGAATGTGATTAAAGGCTCTTTTCCTATTTCAAAAGTTTTAGTTTTCTAGGGTAATAGCTACGTATGTTGAAAAAATGAAGATATTAGACTATTTTATGATTGCACATGGAAAAGAATGTGATTAAAGGCTCTTTTCCTATGTCAAAAGTTTTAGTTTTCGAGGGTAATAGCTATGTCTGTGGAAAAAATGAAGATATTAGACAATTTTATGATTGCACAAGGTAAAGAATATGATTAAAGGCTCTTTTCCTATTTCAAAAGTTTTAGTTTTAGAGGGTAATAGCTACGTATGTTGAAAAATGAAGATATTAGACTATTTTATGATTGCAAATGGTAAAGAATGTGATTAAACGCTCTTTTCCTATGTCAAAAGTTTTAGTTTTCAGGGGTAAGAGCTACGTATGTTGAGAAAATAAAGATATTAGACTATTTTATGATTGCAAATGGTAAAGAATGTGATTAAAGGCTCTTTTCCTATTTCAAAAGTTTTAGTTTTTGAGGGTAATAGCTACGTATGTTGAAAAATGAAGATATTAGACTATTTTATGATTGCACATGGTAAAGAATGTGATTAAAGGCTCTTTTCCTATTTCAAAAGTTTTAGTTTTCGAGGGTAATAGCTACGTATGTTGAAAAATTGAAGTTATTAGACTATTTTATGATTTCAAATGGTAAAGAATGTGATTAAAGGCTCTTTTCCTATGTCAATAGTTTTAGTTTTCGAGGGGAATAGCTACGTCTGTTGAAAAAATGAAGATATTAGACTATTTTATGATTGCACATGGTAAAGAATGTGATTAAAGGCTCTTTTTCTATTTCAAAAGTTTTAGTTTTCGAGGGTAATAGCTACGTATGTTGAAAAAATGATGATATTAGACTATTTTATGATTGCAAATGGTAAAGAATGTGATTAAAGGCTCTTTTCCTATGTCAAAAGTTTTAGTTTTCGAGGGTAATAGCTACGTATGTTGAAAAAATGGAGATATTAGACTATTTTATGATTGTAAATGGTAAAGAATGTGATTAAAGGCTCTTTTCCTATTTGAAAGTTTTAGTTTTCGAGGGTAATAGCTTTGTCTGTGGAAAAAAATGAAGATATTAGACTATTTTATGATTGCAAATGGTAAAGAATGTGATTAAAGGCTCTTTTCCTATTTCAAAAGTTTTAGTTTTCGAAGGTAATAGCTATGTATGTTGAGAAAATGAAGATATTAGACTATTTTATGATTGCAAATGGTAAAGAATGTGATTAAAGGCTCTTTTCCTATGTCAAAAGTTTTAGTTTTCGAGGGTAATATCTACGTATGTTGAAAAAATGAAGATATTAGACTATTTTATGATTGCAAATGGTAAAGAATGTGATTAAAGGCTCTTTTCCTATTTCAAAAGTTTTAGTTTTCGAGGTAATAGCTAAGTATGTTGAAAAAATGAAGATATTAGACTATTTTATGATTGCAAATGGTAAAGAATGTGATTAAAGGCTCTTATCCTATTTCAAAAGTTTTAGTTTTCGAGGGTAATAGCTATGTCTGTTGAAAAAATGAAGATATTAGACTATTTTATGATTGCAAATGGTAAAGAATGTGATTAAAGGCTCTTTCCTATGTCAAAAGTTTTAGTTTTCGAGGTTAATAGCTACGTATGTTGAAAAAATGAAGATATTAGACTATTTTATGATTGCAAATGGTAAAGAATGTGATTAATGGCTCTTTTCCTATTTCAAAAGTTTTAGTTTTCGAGGGTAATAGCTACGTATGTTGAAAAAATTAAGATATTAGACTATTCTATTATTGCAAATGGTAAAGAATGTGATTAAAGGCTCTTTTCCTATTTCAAAAGTTTTAGTTTTCGAGGGTAATAGCTACGTATGTTGAAAAAATGAAGATATTAGACTATTTTATGATTGCAAATGGTAAAGAATGTGATTAAAGGCTCTTTTCCTATTTCAAAAGTTTTAGTTTTCGAGGGTAATAGCTACATATGTGGAAAAAATGAAGATATTAGACTATTTTATGATTGCAAATGGTAAAGAATGTGATTAAAGGCTCTTTTCCTATTTCAAAAGTTTTAGTTTTCGAGGGTAATAGCTTTGTCTGTGGAAAAAATGAAGATATTAGACAATTTTATGATTGCAAATGGTAAAGAATGTGATTAAAGGCTCTTTTCCTATTTCAAAAGTTTTAGTTTTCGACGGTAATAGCTACGTATGTTGAGAAAATGAAGATATTAGACTATTTTATGATTGCAAATGGTAAAGAATGTGATTAAAGAATCTTTTCCTATGTCAAAAGTTTTAGTTTTCGAGGGTAATATCTACGTATGTTGAAAAAATGAAGATATTAGACTATTTTATGATTGCAAATGGTAAAGAATGTGATTAAAGGCTCTTTTCCTATTTCAAAAGTTTTAGTTTTCGAGGGTAATAGCTAAGTATGTTGAAAAAATGAAGATATTAGACTATTTTATGATTGCAAATGGTAAAGAATGTGATTAAAGGCTCTTATCCTATTTCAAAAGTTTTAGTTTTCGAGGGTAATAGCTATGTCTGTTGAAAAAATGAAGATATTAGACTATTTTATGATTGCAAATGGTAAAGAATGTGATTAAAGGCTCTTTTCCTATTTCAAAAGTTTTAGTTTTCAAGGGTAATAGCTACGTATGTTGAAAAAATGAAGATATTAGACTATTTTATGATTGCAAATGGAAAAGAATGTGATTAAAGGCTCTTTTCCTATGTCAAAAGTTTTAGTTTTCGAGGTTAATAGCTACGTATGTTGAAAAAATGAAGATATTAGACTATTTTATGATTGCAAATGGTAAAGAATGTGATTAAAGTCTCTTTTCCTATTTCAAAAGTTTTAGTTTTCGAGGGTAATAGCTACGTATGTTGAAAAAATTAAGATATTAGACTATTCTATTATTGCAAATGGTAAAGAATGTGATTAAAGGCTCTTTTCCTATTTCAAAAGTTTTAGTTTTCGAGGGTAATAGCTACGTATGTTAAAAAAATGAAGATATTAGACAATTTTATGATTGCAAATGGTAAAGAATGTGATTAAAGGCTCTTTTCCTATTTCAAAAGTTTTAGTTTTCGAGGGTAATAGCTACATATGTGGAAAAAAATGAAGATATTAGACTATTTTATGATTGCAAATGGTAAAGAATGTGATTAAAGGCTCTTGACTAAAGGCTCTGTGTCATAAAATAGTCCATTATCTTCATTTTTTCAACTTACGTAGCTATTACCCTCGAAAACTAGAACTTTCGACATAGGAAAAGAGCCTTTAATCACATTCTTTACCATTTGCAATCATAAAATAGTCTAATATCTTTATTTTTTTAACATACGTAGCTATTACCCTCGAAAACTAAAACTTTTGAAATAGGAAAAGAGCCTTTAATCATATTCTTCACCATTTGCAATCATAAAATAGTCTAATATCTTCATTTTTTCAACATACGTAGCTATTATCCCCAAAAACTAAAACTTTTGAAATAGGAAAAGAGCCTTTAATCACATTCTTTTCCATTTGCAATCATAAAATAGTCTAATATCTTCCTTTTTTCAACATACGTAGCTATCACCCCCGAAAACTGAAACTTTTCAAATAGGAAAAGAGCCTTTAATCACATTCTTTACCATTTGCAATCATAAAACAGTCTAATATCTTCATTTTTTCAACATACATAGCTATTACCCCCGAAAATTAAAACTTTTGAAATAGGAAAAGAGCCTTTAATCACATTCTTTACCATTTGCAATCATAAAATAGTCTAATATCTTCATTTTTTCAACATACGTAGCTATTACCCTCGAAAACTAAAACTTTTGAAATAGGAAAAGAGCCTTTAATCACATTCTTTACCAATTGCAATCATAAAATAGTCTAATATCTTCATTTTTTCAACATACGTAGCTATTACCCTCGAAAACTAAAACTTTTGAAATAGGAAAAGAGCCTTTAATCACATTCTTTACCATTTGCAATCACAAAATAGTCTAATATCTTCATTTTTTCAACATACGTAGCTATCAAACAGTTCGTGGTAACGAACTGTAGTAAGGAGCGACCCGGCTCAACAGTAACCAAAACTCTAAAAAATAGAATTTTGATGCCAATACATACATCAAAAGAATCGCATTTTAATGCTGATTTTAAATATATAATTTTCATCAAGTTTAGTCTTACCCATCAAAAGTTAAGAGCCTGAGAAAATTTGCGTTATTATAGAAAATAGGGGGAAACACCCCCTAGAAGTCATACAATCTTTACGAAAATCACACCATCAGATTCACCGTATCAGAGAACCCTACTGTAGAAGTTTCAAGCTCCTATCTACAAAAATGTGGAATTTTGTATTTTTTGCCAGAAGGCAGATCACGGATGCGTGTTTATTTGTTTTTTTGTTTTTTTGTTTTTTTTTTCTTTTTCCCAGGGGTGATCGTATCGACCCAGTTGTCCTAGAATGTTGCAAGAGGGCTCATTTTAACGGAAATGAAAAGTTCTAGTGCCCTTTTTAAGTGACCAAAAAAATTGGAGGGCACCTAGGCCCCCTCCCAAGCTAATTATTTTACCAAAGTCAACAAATCAAAATTCTGAGATAGCCATTTTATTCAGCGTAGTCGAAAAACCTTATAACTATGTCTTTGGGGACGACTTACTCCCCCACAGTCCCCGTGGGAGGGGCAACAAGTTACAAACTTTGACCAGTGCTTACATATAGTAATGGTTATTGGGAAGCGTACAGGCGTTTTCAGGAGGATTTTTCTTGTTGGGGGAGGGGTTGAGAAGGGGGGATATGCTGGGGGAACTTTCCATCGATAGTTTGTCATGGCGGAAGAAAATCTCCATGAAGGGAGCGCAGGATTTACTAGCATTATTTAAAAAAAAAATGAAAAAATAAATATGAAAAAGTTCTTTCAGCTGGAAGTAAGGAGCAGCATTAAAACTTAAAACAAACAGAAATTATTACCCATTTGAGGGGCTCACCTCCTCCTAATACCTCGCTCTTTACGCTAAAGTATTTTTAGTAATTTCAACTATTTATTCTACAGCTTTTGTGATTCTGGGTCATTCTTAATGAATTGGGACAAAATTTAAGCTTTAATGTAAAGAGCGAGGATCTGACAAGGGGGGAACCCCCTCATATATGTAATAAAAATATATGAGAATACAAAAGTTCTTTACTTAAGCTAATTTATAAGTTACGTAAATCTTTTACTAATAAAAATATTCGTAAAAAATCAAAAATTCTAGTTGCCTTTTTAATTAACCAAAAAACCGGAGGGCAACTAGGCTTCCTCCCCGCTCTTTTTTTTCTCAAAATCATTCGATCAAAATTATGAGAAAGCCATTTAGCCAAAAAAAAAAAACAAATTTTGTTTTAATTATTCCTCTGCGGAGACCCAAAATCAAAACATGCATTGATTCAAAAACGTCCAGAAATTAAATAAAAAAAAAACAAATTTTTTTAACTGAAAGTAAGGAGCGACATTAAAACTTAAAACGACCAGAAATTACTTCGTATATGAAAGAGGCTGCTTCCTCATCAACGCCCTGCTCTTTACGCTAAAGTTTTTTACTGTTTTAAAAAGAAGAATTGAGAGAATGAGTCAAACTTTAGCGTAAAGAGCAAGGCGTTGATGAGGAAGCAGCCTCTTTCATATACGAAGTAATTTCTGGTCGTTTTAAGTTTTAATGTCGCTCCTTACTTTCAGTTAAAAAAACTTGTTTTTTTTATTTAATTACCCTCCAGAACTAAAACTTTTGACATAGGAAAAGAGCCTTTAATCACATTCTTTACCATGTGCAATCATAAAATAGTCTAATATCTTCATTTTTTCAACAGACATAGCTATTACCCTCGAAAACTAAAACTTTTGAAATAGGATAAGAGCCTTTAATCACATTCTTTACCATTTGCAATCATAAAATAGTCTAATATCTTCATTTTTTCAACATACTTAGCTATTACCCTCGAAAACTAAAACTTTTGAAATAGGAAAAGAGCCTTTAATCACATCTTTACCATTTGCAATCATAAAATAGTCTAATATCTTCATTTTTTCAACATACTTAGCTATTACCCTCGAAAACTAAAACTTTTGAAATAGGAAAAGAGCCTTTAATCACATTCTTTACCATTTGCAATCATAAAATAGTCTAATATCTTCATTTTTTTCCACAGACAAAGCTATTACCCTCGAAAACTAAAACTTTTGAAATAGGAAAAGAGCCTTTAATCACATTCTTTACCATTTACAATCATAAAATAGTCTAATATCTTCATTTTTTCAACATACGTAGCTATTACCCTCGAAAACTAAAGCTTTTGACATAGGAAAAGAGCCTTTAATCACATTCTTTACCATTTGCAATCATAAAATAGTCTAATATCATCATTTTTTCAACATACGTAGCTATTACCCTCGAAAACTAAAACTATTGAAATAGGAAAAGAGCCTTTAATCAGATTCTTTACCATGTGCAATCATAAAATAGTCTAATATCTTCCTTTTTTCAACATACGTAGCTATTACCCTCGAAAACTAAAACTTTTGACATAGGAAAAGAGCCTTTAATCACATTCTTTACCATTTACAATCATAAAATAGTCTAATATCTTCATTTTTTCAACATACGTAGCTATTACCCTCGAAAACTAAAACTTTTGAAGTAGAAAAAGAGCCTTTAATCACATTCTTTACCATGTGCAATCATAAAATAGTCTAATATCTTCATTTTTTCAGCATACGTAGCTATTCCCCTCGAAAAATAAAACTATTGACATAGGAAAAGAGCCTTTAATCACATTCTTTACCATTTGCAATCATAAAATAGTCTAATAACTTCATTTTTTCAACATACGTAGCTATTACCCTCGAAAACTAAAACTTTTGAAATAGGAAAAGAGCCTTTAATCACATTCTTTACCATGTGTAATCATAAAATAGTCTAATATCTTCATTTTTTCAACATACGTAGCTATTACCCTCGAAAACTAAAACTTTTGAAATAGGAAAAGAGCCTCTAATCACATTCTTTACCATGTGCAATCATAAAACAGTCTAATATCTTCATTTTTTCAACATACGTAGCTATTACCCTCGAAAACTAAAACTTTTGACATAGGAAAAGAGCCTTTAATCACATTCTTTACCATGTACAATCATAAAATTGTCTAATATCTTCATTTTTTCCACAGACATAGCTATTACCCTCGAAAACTAAAACTTTTGACATAGGAAAAGAGCCTTTAATCACATTCTTTACCATGTGCAATCATAAAATAGTCTAATATCTTCATTTTTTCAACATGCGTAGCTATTACCCTCGAAAACTAAAACTTTTGAAAATGGAAAAGAGCCTTTAATCACATTCTTTACCATTTGCAATCATAAAATAGTCTAATATCTTCATTTTCTCAACATACGTAGCTCTTACCCCTGAAAACTAAAACTTTTGACATAGGAAAAGAGCGTTTAATCACATTCTTTACCATTTGCAATCATAAAATAGTCTAGTATCTTCATTTTTTCAACTTACGTAGCTATTACCCTCTAAAACTAAAACTTTGGAAATAGGAAAAGAGCCTTTAATCATATTCTTTACCATGTGCAATCATAAAATAGTCTAATATCTTAATTTTTTCAACATACGTAGCTATTACCCTCGAAAACTAAAACTTTTGAAATGGAAAAGAGCCTTTAATCACATTCTTTACCATGTGCAATCATAAAATAGTCTAATATCTTCATTTTTTCAACATACGTAGCTATTACCCTCGAAAATTAAAACTTTTGACACAGGAAAAGAGCCTTTAATCACATTCTTTTCCATGTGCAATCATAAAATAGTCTAATATCTTCATTTTTTCAACATACGTAGCTATTACCCTCGAAAACTAAAACTTTTGAAATAGGAAAAGAGCCTTTAATCACATTCTTTACCATTTGCAATCATAAAATAGTCTAATATCTTCATTTTTTCAACATACGTAGCTATTACCCTCAAAAACTAAAACTTTTGACATAGGAAAAGATCCTTTAATCACATTCTTTACCATTTGCAATCATAAAATAGTCTAATATCTTCATTTTTTCAACATACTTAGCTATGACCCTCGAAAACTAAAACTTTTGAAATAGGAAAAGAGCCTTTAATCACATTCTTTACCATTTGCAATCATAAAATGGTCTAATAACTTCATTTTTTCAACATACTTAGCTATTACCCTCGAAAACTAAAACTTTTGAAATAGGAAAAGAGCCTTTAATCACATTCTTTACCATTTGCAATCATAAAATAGTCTAATATCTTCATTTTTTCAACATATGTAGCTATTACCATCGAAAACTAAAACTTTTGAAATAGGAAAAGAGCCTTTAATCACATTCTTTACCATTTGCAATCATAAAATTGTCTAATATCTTCATTTTTTCAACATAAGTAGCTATTACCCTCGAAAACTAAAACTTTTGAAATAGGAAAAGAGCCTTTAATCACATTCTTTACCATTTGCAATCATAGAATAGTCTAATATCTTCATTTTTTCAACATACGTAGCTATTACCCTCGAAAACTAAAACTTTTGAAATAGGAAAAGAGCCTTTAATCACATACTTTACCATTTGCAATCATAAAATAGTCTAATATCTTCATTTTTTCAACATACGTAGCTATTAACCTCGAAAACTAAAACTTTTGACATAGGAAAAGAGCCTTTAATGACATTCTTTACCATTTGCAATCATAAAATAGTCTAATATCTTCATTTTTTCAACAGACATAGCTATTACCCTCGAAAACTAAAACTTTTGAAATAGGATAAGAGCCTTTAATCACATTCTTTACCATTTGCAATCATAAAATAGTCTAATATCTTCATTGTTTCAACATACTTAGCTATTACCCTCGAAAACTAAAATTTTTGAAATAGGAAAAGAGCCTTTAATCACATTCTTTACCATTTGCAATCATAAAATAGTCTAATATCTTCATTTTTTCAACATACGTAGCTATTACCCTCGAAAACTAAAACTTTTGAAATAGGAAAAGAGCCTTTAATAACATTCACTGTGTCCCGGTCGTCATTTATATTCCCTGTGTCCCGGTGTCCCAGTCTGTAATTTCTCTTGAGGTTCCCGGTCGTCATTTATATTCCCTGTATCCCTGTGTCCGGTCGTCATTTGTGTCCCGGTCTGTAATTTCATCAGTTGACAAACATGACGTCAGTCGACACACAATTTCATGACGCATACAGCTCAATCCTTACAATGACGTCAGTCGACATACCTGACGTCACTCGACAGACACACAGACAACTTATTTTTATATATATAGATATATAGCTGTTGGGGGGGGGGCTCGGGGGGGGCATCGCGCCCCCAAGCCCCCCGCGCGCGTAAGTCGTTACACGCCATATTAGTTACCTGCCATTGTAGTTGTGTCCCTGTGTCCCACCTGTGAATTGAGATAGATATAAATATATATATTTTTTTAACTACATAAAACTTGCGAATATACAACATTCTTCGCTGTCCAATTTAACTACGTAAAACTTAAGAATATACAACATTCTTCCATGTCCCATTGTTTGTGCATATAAATAGATTGTTAGGTTTACCGACTCTTGAACATGCAACATAAAATTGTCCATGGGAAAAGCAATCCGTATTCAGATCTATACCTGATTATTCTAATGATTGCCCTTTAACTTTGTTGATGCTGATTGCTAATCAAACATTCCCTGTGTCCCCGTCGTCATTTATATATCCCCCTGTGCCCCCGGCACCCCCCTTGTAGTTGTGTCCCTGTGTCCTGGTCGTCATTTATATTCCCAGTATTCCGGTCGTCATTTGTGTCCCGGTGTCCCAGTCTGTACTTTCTCTTTGAGTGTCGAGGTCGTCATTTATATTCCCTGTGTCCCGGTGTCCCGGTCATCATTTTCGTCCCGGTTGTCATTTGTGTCCCGGTGCTTTGTTGATGGTGATTGCTAATCGAACATTCCTTGTCTCCTGGTCGCTTTCTCTTTGAGCGTCCCTTTCGTCATTTTATTCCCTATGTCCCGGTGTCCCGGTCGTCATTTGTGTCCCGATGTCGAGGTCTGTAATTTCGTCAGTCGTCAAGACATGACGTAAGTCAACACACAATCATGACGTTAATCGACAGACACACATACAACTTATTTTTATATATATCTACTAGCTGTTGGAATTTGCTGTCTACCAGCAAATTTTAGTACTTTTATATATCTACTAGCAAATCTTACTAGCAAATTTTCTATTAGCAAATTTTATAGATCTACAAACAAATTTTCAATTCGTATTCAGATCTATACCTCATTATTTTAACGATGTGTCCCTTTGTCCCGGTCGTTATTTATAGTCCCTGTGTCTCGGTCGTCATTTATATTCCCTGTGTCCCAGCGTCCCGGTCGTCATTTGTGTCCCGGTGTCCCGGTCTGTAATTTCTCTTCGAACAATCCCTGTGTCCCGGTCGTCATTTATATATCTTCCCTGTACCCCCTTTCGTCCCCTTTGTAGTTGTGTCACTGTGTCCCGGTCGTCATTTATATTCCCTGTGTCCCGGTGTCCCAGTCTGTAATTTCTCTTTGAGGTTCCCGGTCGTCATTCATATTCCCTTTATCCCCATGTCCCGGTCGTCATTTGTGTCCCGGTCTGTAATTTCATCAGTTGACAAATATGACGTCAGTCGACACACATTTTCATGACGCATACAGCTCAATCCTTACAATGACGTCAGTCGACACACCTAACGTCACTCGACAGACACACAGACAACTTATTTTTATATATATATAGATATATAGCTGTTTGGGGGGGCTCGGGGGGGGCATCGCGCCCCCAAGCCCCCCGCGCGCGTAAGTCGTTACACGCCATATTAGTTACCTGCCATTGTAGTTGTGACCCTGTGTCCCACCTGTGAATTGAGATAGATATAAATATATATATTTTTTGAACTACATAAAACTTGCGAATATACAACATTCTTCGCTGTCCAATTTAACTACGGAAATCTTAAGAATATACAACATTCTTCGATTCTAAAACTAGAATGGTTTTCTAGTCTAAAACTAGAAAATTAACATTCTAAAACTTCAATAAAACTTTTAATAGATTCAGCAGTGAAAGTTTGATTCTAGCTAGTCTATCTACTATTTCTATGAGTCATATGCAAGACAATAATATCGTTATTATAAAAGTTAATCATTAAGATTAAACTTTTATTAAAAGTTTTATTAAACGGGGCGGTGTTCGTGGATTTGCTAGAATCAATTTTATAAAACTCATAGAAATAGTAGATAGACTAGATCTCATCTAGAGATCTAGATGAGTAGATCTCTGACCTAGTAAGCAAATCCACGAACACCGCCCCGTTTAATAAAACTTCAATAAAACTTTTAATAGATTCAGAGTTTTTAGAAAATATTCTAGCTAGTCTATCTACTATTTCTATGAGTCATATGCAAGACAATCATATGATAGAATCATAGAGTGTTTATTGAAGTCTTATTAAACGGAGATCTAGTCTATCTACTATTTCTATGAGTTTTATAAAATTGATTCTAGCAAATCCACGAACACCGCCCCGTTTAATAAAACTTCAATAAAACTTTTAAGTTTGATTCTAGCTAGTCTATCTACTATTTCTATGAGTCATATGCAAGACGTCATTTTAGAAAAGACGCGCAGTGGCCGATGCAAGACGTCATTTTAGAAAAGACGCGCAGTGGCCACTGCGCGTCTTTTCTGAAATGACGTCTTGCATTCTATTGTCTATTCTAAAATGACGTCTTGCATATGACTCATAGAAATAGTAGATAGACTAGCTAGAATCAAACTTTCACTGTTTCTAGTGAAGACTCGCTAGAATCAAGCTAGAATCAATTTTATAAAACTCATAGAAATAGTAGATAGACTAGATCTCATCTAGAGATCTAGATGAGTAGATCTCTGACCTAGTAAGCAAATCCACGAACACCGCCCCGTTTAATGAAACTTCAATAAAACTTTTAATAGATTCAGCAGTGAAAGTTTGATTCTAGCTAGTCTATCTACTATTTCTATGAGTCATATGCAAGACAATAATATCGTTATTATAAAAGTTAATCATTAAGATTAAACTTTTTTTAAAAGTTTTAATGTTTTAAAGTTTTAAAAGTTTTATTAAAAGTTCGTGGATTTGCTAGAATCAATTTTATAAAACTCATAGAAATAGTAGAAATAGTAGATAGACTAGCTAGAATAGCTAGTCTATGTGAAGAAACGGGGCGGTGTATAGTTTTATAAAATTGATTCTAGCAAATCATCTATGAGTCATATGCAAGACGTCATTTTAGAAAAGACGCGCAGTGGCCGATATTATTGTCTATTTCTACCGATATTATAGTAGATAGACTAGCTAGAATCAAACTTTCTTGTATTCTAATTGATTTTAAAAACTATCTACTTCTATTTGCAAATCTGCATAGAAAACTTTTAGTTCACATACGAACTAGTGCTATTCTATTGATTCTATTAGAATTCTAGTAGATAGATAAATAATATATAGATAAACTAATATATAACTTTTAATAGATTCAGCAGTGAAAGTTTGATTCTATTTCTATGAGTCATACGCATATTCTCATATGCAAGTCCATAACTCTTAATAAAGTTAAAAACTCATATGCAAGACAATAAAATTTAATAAAAATAAAAAATTTCATATAAAAGACAATGTACAAGACAATAATATCGATGTTATTGAAGTTTTATTAAACGGGGCGGTGTTCGTGGATTTGCTTACTAGGTCAGAAATCTACTCATCTAGATCTCTAGATGAGATCTAGTCTATCTACTATTTCTATGAGTTTTATAAAATTGAGAACATTTTCAGAGAACATTTTCTATGTTCTAATATCGGCTAGATTGACGGTTTACATGTTTAATTGTTTATTGAACGGGGCGGTGTTCGTGGATTTGCTTACTTTT
>NW_027067108.1:0-15471 GCF_032884065.1 Artemia franciscana | reverse complement strand
ACCATGTGCAATCATAAAATAGTCTAATATCTTCATTTTTTCCACAGACATAGCTATTACCCTCGAAAACTAAAACTTTTGACATAGGAAAAGAGCCTTTAATCACATTCTTTACCATGTGCAATCATAAAATAGTCTAATATCTTCATTTTTTCCACACATAGCTATTACCCTCGAAAACTAAAACTTTTGACATAGGAAAAGAGCCTTTAATCACATTCTTTACCATGTGCAATCATAAAATAGTCTAATATCTTCATTTTTTCCACAGACATAGCTATTACCCTCGAAAACTAAAACTTTTGACATAGGAAAAGAGCCTTTAATCACATTCTTTACCATGTGCAATCATAAAATAGTCTAATATCTTCATTTTTTCCACAGACATAGCTATTACCCTCGAAAACTAAAACTTTTGACATAGGAAAAGAGCCTTTAATCACATTCTTTACCATGTGCAATCATAAAATAGTCTAATATCTTCATTTTTTCCACAGACATAGCTATTACCCTCGAAAACTAAAACTTTTGACATAGGAAAAGAGCCTTTAATCACATTCTTTACCATGTGCAATCATAAAATAGTCTAATATCTTCATTTTTTCCACAGACATAGCTATTACCCTCGAAAACTAAAACTTTTGACATAGGAAAAGAGCCTTTAATCACATTCTTTACCATGTGCAATCATAAAATAGTCTAATATCTTCATTTTTTCCACAGACATAGCTATTACCCTCGAAAACTAAAACTTTTGACATAGGAAAAGAGCCTTTAATCACATTCTTTACCATGTGCAATCATAAAATAGTCTAATATCTTCATTTTTTCCACAGACATAGCTATTACCCTCGAAAACTAAAACTTTTGACATAGGAAAAGAGCCTTTAATCACATTCTTTACCATGTCAATCATAAAATAGTCTAATATCTTCATTTTTTCAGACATAGCTATTACCCTCGAAAACTAAAACTTTTGACATAGGAAAAGAGCCTTTAATCACATTCTTTACCATGTGCAATCATAAAATAGTCTAATATCTTCATTTTTTCCACAGACGATAGCTATTACCCTCGAAAACTAAAACTTTTGACATAGGAAAAGAGCCTTTAATCACATTCTTTACCATTGCAATCATAAAATAGTCTAATATCTTCATTTTTTCCACAGACATAGCTATTACCCTCGAAAACTAAAACTTTTGACATAGGAAAAGAGCCTTTAATCACATTCTTTACCATGTGCAATCATAAAATAGTCTAATATCTTCATTTTTTCCACAGACATAGCTATTACCCTCGAAAACTAAAACTTTTGACATAGGAAAAGAGCCTTTAATCACATTCTTTACCATGTGCAATCATAAAATAGTCTAATATCTTCATTTTTTCCACAGACATAGCTATTACCCTCGAAAACTAAAACTTTTGACATAGGAAAAGAGCCTTTAATCACATTCTTTACCATGTGCAATCATAAAATAGTCTAATATCTTCATTTTTTCCACAGACATAGCTATTACCCTCGAAAACTAAAACTTTTGACATAGGAAAAGAGCCTTTAATCACATTCTTTACCATGTGCAATCATAAAATAGTCTAATATCTTCATTTTTTCACAGACATAGCTATTACCCTCGAAAACTAAAACTTTTGACATAGGAAAAGAGCCTTTAATCACATTCTTTACCATGTGCAATCATAAAATAGTCTAATATCTTCATTTTTTCACTACAGCTATTACCCTCGAAAACTAAAACTTTTGACATAGGAAAAGAGCCTTTAATCACATTCTTTACCATGTGCAATCATAAAATAGTCTAATATCTTCATTTTTTCCACAGACATAGCTATTACCCTCGAAAACTAAAAACATAGGAAAAGAGCCTTTAATCACATTCTTTACCATGTGCAATCATAAAATAGTCTAATATCTTCATTTTTTCCACAGACATAGCTATTACCCTCGAAAACTAAAACTTTTGACATAGGAAAAGAGCCTTTAATCACATTCTTTACCATGTGCAATCATAAAATAGTCTAATATCTTCATTTTTTCCACGGACGTAGCTATTACCCTCGAAAACTAAAACTTTTGACATAGGAAAAGAGCCTTTAATCACATTCTTTACCATGTGCAATCATAAAATAGTCTAATATCTTCATTTTTTCACAGACATAGCTATTACCCTCGAAAACTAAAACTTTTGACATAGGAAAAGAGCCTTTAATCACATTCTTTACCATGTGCAATCATAAAATAGTCTAATATCTTCATTTTTTCCACAGACATAGCTATTACCCTCGAAAACTAAAACTTTTGACATAGGAAAAGAGCCTTTAATCACATTCTTTACCATGTGCAATCATAAAATAGTCTAATATCTTCATTTTTTCCACAGACGTAGCTATTACCCTCGAAAACTAAAACTTTTGACATAGGAAAAGAGCCTTTAATCACATTCTTTACCATGCAATCATAAAATAGTCTAATATCTTCATTTTTTCCACAGACGTAGCTATTACCCTCGAAAACTAAAACTTTTGACATAGGAAAAGAGCCTTTAATCACATTCTTTACCATGTGCAATCATAAAATAGTCTAATATCTTCATTTTTTCCACAGATATAGCTATTACCCTCGAAAACTAAAACTTTTGACATAGGAAAAGAGCCTTTAATCACATTCTTTACCATGTGCAATCATAAAATAGTCTAATATCTTCATTTTTTCCACAGATAGCTATTACCCTCGAAAACTAAAACTTTTGACATAGGAAAAGAGCCTTTAATCACATTCTTTACCATGTGCAATCATAAAATAGTCTAATATCTTCATTTTTTCCACAGACATAGCTATTACCCTCGAAAACTAAAACTTTTGACATAGGAAAAGAGCCTTTAATCACATTCTTTACCATGTGCAATCATAAAATAGTCTAATATCTTCATTTTTTCCACAGACGTAGCTATTACCCTCGAAAACTAAAACTTTTGACATAGGAAAAGAGCCTTTAATCACATTCTTTACCATGTGCAATCATAAAATAGTCTAATATCTTCATTTTTTCCACGGACGTAGCTATTACCCTCGAAAACTAAAACTTTTGACATAGGAAAAGAGCCTTTAATCACATTCTTTACCATGTGCAATCATAAAATAGTCTAATATCTTCATTTTTTCCACAGACATAGCTATTACCCTCGAAAACTAAAACTTTTGACATAGGAAAAGAGCCTTTAATCACATTCTTTACCATTGCAATCATAAAATAGTCTAATATCTTCATTTTTTCCACAGACATAGCTATTACCCTCGAAAACTAAAACTTTTGACATAGGAAAAGAGCCTTTAATCACATTCTTTACCATGTGCAATCATAAAATAGTCTAATATCTTCATTTTTTCCACAGACATAGCTATTACCCTCGAAAACTAAAACTTTTGACATAGGAAAAGAGCCTTTAATCACATTCTTTACCATGTGCAATCATAAAATAGTCTAATATCTTCATTTTTTCCACAGACATAGCTATTACCCTCGAAAACTAAAACTTTTGACATAGGAAAAGAGCCTTTAATCACATTCTTTACCATGTGCAATCATAAAATAGTCTAATATCTTCATTTTTTCCACAGACATAGCTATTACCCTCGAAAACTAAAACTTTTGACATAGGAAAAGAGCCTTTAATCACATTCTTTACCATGTGCAATCATAAAATAGTCTAATATCTTCATTTTTTCCACAGACATAGCTATTACCCTCGAAAACTAAAACTTTTGACATAGGAAAAGAGCCTTTAATCACATTCTTTACCATGTGCAATCATAAAATAGTCTAATATCTTCATTTTTTCCACAGACATAGCTATTACCCTCGAAAACTAAAACTTTTGACATAGGAAAAGAGCCTTTAATCACATTCTTTACCATGTGCAATCATAAAATAGTCTAATATCTTCATTTTTTCCACAGACATAGCTATTACCCTCGAAAACTAAAACTTTTGACATAGGAAAAGAGCCTTTAATCACATTCTTTACCATGTGCAATCATAAAATAGTCTAATATCTTCATTTTTTCCACGGACATAGCTATTACCCTCGAAAACTAAAACTTTTGACATAGGAAAAGAGCCTTTAATCACATTCTTTACCATGTGCAATCATAAAATAGTCTAATATCTTCATTTTTTCCACAGACGTAGCTATTACCCTCGAAAACTAAAACTTTTGACATAGGAAAAGAGCCTTTAATCACATTCTTTACCATGTGCAATCATAAAATAGTCTAATATCTTCATTTTTTCCACAGACGTAGCTATTACCCTCGAAAACTAAAACTTTTGACATAGGAAAAGAGCCTTTAATCACATTCTTTACCATGTGCAATCATAAAATAGTCTAATATCTTCATTTTTTCCATAGTAGCTATTACCCTCGAAAACTAAAACTTTTGACATAGGAAAAGAGCCTTTAATCACATTCTTTACCATGTGCAATCATAAAATAGTCTAATATCTTCATTTTTTCCACAGACATAGCTATTACCCTCGAAAACTAAAACTTTTGACATAGGAAAAGAGCCTTTAATCACATTCTTTACCATGTGCAATCATAAAATAGTCTAATATCTTCATTTTTTCCACAGACATAGCTATTACCCTCGAAAACTAAAACTTTTGACATAGGAAAAGAGCCTTTAATCACATTCTTTACCATGTGCAATCATAAAATAGTCTAATATCTTCATTTTTTCCACGGACATAGCTATTACCCTCGAAAACTAAAACTTTTGACATAGGAAAAGAGCCTTTAATCACATTCTTTACCATGTGCAATCATAAAATAGTCTAATATCTTCATTTTTTCACAGACATAGCTATTACCCTCGAAAACTAAAACTTTTGACATAGGAAAAGAGCCTTTAATCACATTCTTTACCATGTGCAATCATAAAATAGTCTAATATCTTCATTTTTTCAACAATAGCTATTACCCTCGAAAACTAAAACTTTTGACATAGGAAAAGAGCCTTTAATCACATTCTTTACCATGTGCAATCATAAAATAGTCTAATATCTTCATTTTTTCCAAGACATAGCTATTACCCTCGAAAACTAAAACTTTTGACATAGGAAAAGAGCCTTTAATCACATTCTTTACCATGTGCAATCATAAAATAGTCTAATATCTTCATTTTTTCCACAGACATAGCTATTACCCTCGAAAACTAAAACTTTTGACATAGGAAAAGAGCCTTTAATCACATTCTTTACCATGTGCAATCATAAAATAGTCTAATATCTTCATTTTTTCACATACGTAGCTATTACCCTCGAAAACTAAAACTTTTGACATAGGAAAAGAGCCTTTAATCACATTCTTTACCATGTGCAATCATAAAATAGTCTAATATCTTCATTTTTTCACGACGTAGCTATTACCCTCGAAAACTAAAACTTTTGACATAGGAAAAGAGCCTTTAATCACATTCTTTACCATGTGCAATCATAAAATAGTCCAATATCTTCATTTTTTCCACAGACGTAGCTATTACCCTCGAAAACTAAAACTTTTGACATAGGAAAAGAGCCTTTAATCACATTCTTTACCATGTGCAATCATAAAATAGTCTAATATCTTCATTTTTTCCACAGACATAGCTATTACCCTCGAAAACTAAAACTTTTGACATAGGAAAAGAGCCTTTAATCACATTCTTTACCATGTGCAATCATAAAATAGTCTAATATCTTCATTTTTTCACGGACATAGCTATTACCCTCGAAAACTAAAACTTTTGACATAGGAAAAGAGCCTTTAATCACATTCTTTACCATGTGCAATCATAAAATAGTCTAATATCTTCATTTTTTCACACATAGCTATTACCCTCGAAAACTAAAACTTTTGACATAGGAAAAGAGCCTTTAATCACATTCTTTACCATGTGCAATCATAAAATAGTCTAATATCTTCATTTTTTCACATACGTAGCTATTACCCTCGAAAACTAAAACTTTTGACATAGGAAAAGAGCCTTTAATCACATTCTTTACCATGTGCAATCATAAAATAGTCTAATATCTTCATTTTTTCCACAGACGTAGCTATTACCCTCGAAAACTAAAACTTTTGACATAGGAAAAGAGCCTTTAATCACATTCTTTACCATGTGCAATCATAAAATAGTCTAATATCTTCATTTTTTCCACAGACATAGCTATTACCCTCGAAAACTAAAACTTTTGACATAGGAAAAGAGCCTTTAATCACATTCTTTACCATGTGCAATCATAAAATAGTCTAATATCTTCATTTTTTCACATACGTAGCTATTACCCTCGAAAACTAAAACTTTTGACATAGGAAAAGAGCCTTTAATCACATTCTTTACCATGTGCAATCATAAAATAGTCTAATATCTTCATTTTTTCCACAGACATAGCTATTACCCTCGAAAACTAAAACTTTTGACATAGGAAAAGAGCCTTTAATCACATTCTTTACCATGTGCAATCATAAAATAGTCTAATATCTTCATTTTTTCCACAGACATAGCTATTACCCTCGAAAACTAAAACTTTTGACATAGGAAAAGAGCCTTTAATCACATTCTTTACCATGTGCAATCATAAAATAGTCTAATATCTTCATTTTTTCCAGACATAGCTATTACCCTCGAAAACTAAAACTTTTGACATAGGAAAAGAGCCTTTAATCACATTCTTTACCATGTGCAATCATAAAATAGTCTAATATCTTCATTTTTTCCACAGACATAGCTATTACCCTCGAAAACTAAAACTTTTGACATAGGAAAAGAGCCTTTAATCACATTCTTTACCATGTGCAATCATAAAATAGTCTAATATCTTCATTTTTTCCACAGACATAGCTATTACCCTCGAAAACTAAAACTTTTGACATAGGAAAAGAGCCTTTAATCACATTCTTTACCATGTGCAATCATAAAATAGTCTAATATCTTCATTTTTTCCACAGACATAGCTATTACCCTCGAAAACTAAAAACATAGGAAAAGAGCCTTTAATCACATTCTTTACCATGTGCAATCATAAAATAGTCTAATATCTTCATTTTTTCCACGGACGTAGCTATTACCCTCGAAAACTAAAACTTTTGACATAGGAAAAGAGCCTTTAATCACATTCTTTACCATGTGCAATCATAAAATAGTCTAATATCTTCATTTCTTCCACAGACATAGCTATTACCCTCGAAAACTAAAACTTTTGACATAGGAAAAGAGCCTTTAATCACATTCTTTACCATGTGCAATCATAAAATAGTCTAATATCTTCATTTTTTCACAGACATAGCTATTACCCTCGAAAACTAAAACTTTTGACATAGGAAAAGAGCCTTTAATCACATTCTTTACCATGTGCAATCATAAAATAGTCTAATATCTTCATTTTTTCCACAGACATAGCTATTACCCTCGAAAACTAAAACTTTTGACATAGGAAAAGAGCCTTTAATCACATTCTTTACCATGTGCAATCATAAAATAGTCTAATATCTTCATTTTTTCCACAGACATAGCTATTACCCTCGAAAACTAAAACTTTTGACATAGGAAAAGAGCCTTTAATCACATTCTTTACCATGTGCAATCATAAAATAGTCTAATATCTTCATTTTTTCACGGACATAGCTATTACCCTCGAAAACTAAAACTTTTGACATAGGAAAAGAGCCTTTAATCACATTCTTTACCATGTGCAATCATAAAATAGTCTAATATCTTCATTTTTTCCACAGACATAGCTATTACCCTCGAAAACTAAAACTTTTGACATAGGAAAAGAGCCTTTAATCACATTCTTTACCATGTGCAATCATAAAATAGTCTAATATCTTCATTTTTTCCACAGACATAGCTATTACCCTCGAAAACTAAAACTTTTGACATAGGAAAAGAGCCTTTAATCACATTCTTTACCATGTGCAATCATAAAATAGTCTAATATCTTCATTTTTTCCAAGACATAGCTATTACCCTCGAAAACTAAAAACATAGGAAAAGAGCCTTTAATCACATTCTTTACCATGTGCAATCATAAAATAGTCTAATATCTTCATTTTTTCAGACATAGCTATTACCCTCGAAAACTAAAACTTTTGACATAGGAAAAGAGCCTTTAATCACATTCTTTACCATGTGCAATCATAAAATAGTCTAATATCTTCATTTTTTCACAGACATAGCTATTACCCTCGAAAACTAAAACTTTTGACATAGGAAAAGAGCCTTTAATCACATTCTTTACCATGTGCAATCATAAAATAGTCTAATATCTTCATTTTTTCCACAGACATAGCTATTACCCTCGAAAACTAAAACTTTTGACATAGGAAAAGAGCCTTTAATCACATTCTTTACCATGTGCAATCATAAAATAGTCTAATATCTTCATTTTTTCCACAGACATAGCTATTACCCTCGAAAACTAAAACTTTTGACATAGGAAAAGAGCCTTTAATCACATTCTTTACCATGTGCAATCATAAAATAGTCTAATATCTTCATTTTTTCCACAGACATAGCTATTACCCTCGAAAACTAAAACTTTTGACATAGGAAAAGAGCCTTTAATCACATTCTTTACCATGTGCAATCATAAAATAGTCTAATATCTTCATTTTTTCACATACGTAGCTATTACCCTCGAAAACTAAAACTTTTGACATAGGAAAAGAGCCTTTAATCACATTCTTTACCATGTGCAATCATAAAATAGTCTAATATCTTCATTTTTTCCACACATATAGCTATTACCCTCGAAAACTAAAACTTTTGACATAGGAAAAGAGCCTTTAATCACATTCTTTACCATGTGCAATCATAAAATAGTCTAATATCTTCATTTTTTCCACAGACATAGCTATTACCCTCGAAAACTAAAACTTTAGACATAGGAAAAGAGCCTTTAATCACATTCTTTACCATGTGCAATCATAAAATAGTCTAATATCTTCATTTTTTCCACAGACGTAGCTATTACCCTCGAAAACTAAAACTTTTGACATAGGAAAAGAGCCTTTAATCACATTCTTTACCATGTGCAATCATAAAATAGTCTAATATCTTCATTTTTTCACAGACGTAGCTATTACCCTCGAAAACTAAAACTTTTGACATAGGAAAAGAGCCTTTAATCACATTCTTTACCATGTGCAATCATAAAATAGTCTAATATCTTCATTTTTTCACATACGTAGCTATTACCCTCGAAAACTAAAACTTTTGACATAGGAAAAGAGCCTTTAATCACATTCTTTACCATGTGCAATCATAAAATAGTCTAATATCTTCATTTTTTCCACAGACATAGCTATTACCCTCGAAAACTAAAAACATAGGAAAAGAGCCTTTAATCACATTCTTTACCATGTGCAATCATAAAATAGTCTAATATCTTCATTTTTTCCACAGACATAGCTATTACCCTCGAAAACTAAAACTTTTGACATAGGAAAAGAGCCTTTAATCACATTCTTTACCATGTGCAATCATAAAATAGTCTAATATCTTCATTTTTTCAACATAGCTATTACCCTCGAAAACTAAAACTTTTGACATAGGAAAAGAGCCTTTAATCACATTCTTTACCATGTGCAATCATAAAATAGTCTAATATCTTCATTTTTTCCACAGACGTAGCTATTACCCTCGAAAACTAAAACTTTTGACATAGGAAAAGAGCCTTTAATCACATTCTTTACCATGTGCAATCATAAAATAGTCTAATATCTTCATTTTTTCACAGACATAGCTATTACCCTCGAAAACTAAAACTTTTGACATAGGAAAAGAGCCTTTAATCACATTCTTTACCATGTGCAATCATAAAATAGTCTAATATCTTCATTTTTTCCACAGACATAGCTATTACCCTCGAAAACTAAAACTTTTGACATAGGAAAAGAGCCTTTAATCACATTCTTTACCATGTGCAATCATAAAATAGTCTAATATCTTCATTTTTTCACATACGTAGCTATTACCCTCGAAAACTAAAACTTTTGACATAGGAAAAGAGCCTTTAATCACATTCTTTACCATGTGCAATCATAAAATAGTCTAATATCTTCATTTTTTCAACAGACATAGCTATTACCCTCGAAAACTAAAACTTTTGACATAGGAAAAGAGCCTTTAATCACATTCTTTACCATGTGCAATCATAAAATAGTCTAATATCTTCATTTTTTCACAGACATAGCTATTACCCTCGAAAACTAAAACTTTTGACATAGGAAAAGAGCCTTTAATCACATTCTTTACCATGTGCAATCATAAAATAGTCTAATATCTTCATTTTTTCCACACATATAGCTATTACCCTCGAAAACTAAAACTTTTGACATAGGAAAAGAGCCTTTAATCACATTCTTTACCATGTGCAATCATAAAATAGTCTAATATCTTCATTTTTTCCACAGACGTAGCTATTACCCTCGAAAACTAAAACTTTTGACATAGGAAAAGAGCCTTTAATCACATTCTTTACCATGTGCAATCATAAAATAGTCTAATATCTTCATTTTTTCACACATAGCTATTACCCTCGAAAACTAAAACTTTTGACATAGGAAAAGAGCCTTTAATCACATTCTTTACCATGTGCAATCATAAAATAGTCTAATATCTTCATTTTTTCCACAGACATAGCTATTACCCTCGAAAACTAAAAACATAGGAAAAGAGCCTTTAATCACATTCTTTACCATGTGCAATCATAAAATAGTCTAATATCTTCATTTTTTCCACAGACATAGCTATTACCCTCGAAAACTAAAACTTTTGACATAGGAAAAGAGCCTTTAATCACATTCTTTACCATGTGCAATCATAAAATAGTCTAATATCTTCATTTTTTCAACATACGTAGCTATTACCCTCGAAAACTAAAACTTTTGACATAGGAAAAGAGCCTTTAATCACATTCTTTACCATGGCAATCATAAAATAGTCTAATATCTTCATTTTTTCCACAGACGTAGCTATTACCCTCGAAAACTAAAACTTTTGACATAGGAAAAGAGCCTTTAATCACATTCTTTACCATGTGCAATCATAAAATAGTCTAATATCTTCATTTTTTCCACAGACATAGCTATTACCCTCGAAAACTAAAACTTTTGACATAGGAAAAGAGCCTTTAATCACATTCTTTACCATGTGCAATCATAAAATAGTCTAATATCTTCATTTTTTCCACAGACATAGCTATTACCCTCGAAAACTAAAACATAGGAAAAGAGCCTTTAATCACATTCTTTACCATGTGCAATCATAAAATAGTCTAATATCTTCATTTTTTCAACAGACATAGCTATTACCCTCGAAAACTAAAACTTTTGACATAGGAAAAGAGCCTTTAATCACATTCTTTACCATGTGCAATCATAAAATAGTCTAATATCTTCATTTTTTCACACATATAGCTATTACCCTCGAAAACTAAAACTTTTGACATAGGAAAAGAGCCTTTAATCACATTCTTTACCATGTGCAATCATAAAATAGTCTAATATCTTCATTTTTTCCAACACGTAGCTATTACCCTCGAAAACTAAAACTTTTGACATAGGAAAAGAGCCTTTAATCACATTCTTTACCATGTGCAATCATAAAATAGTCTAATATCTTCATTTTTTCCACAGACGTAGCTATTACCCTCGAAAACTAAAACTTTTGACATAGGAAAAGAGCCTTTAATCACATTCTTTACCATGTGCAATCATAAAATAGTCTAATATCTTCATTTTTTCACAGACATAGCTATTACCCTCGAAAACTAAAACTTTTGACATAGGAAAAGAGCCTTTAATCACATTCTTTACCATGTGCAATCATAAAATAGTCTAATATCTTCATTTTTTCAACATACGTAGCTATTACCCTCGAAAACTAAAACTTTTGACATAGGAAAAGAGCCTTTAATCACATTCTTTACCATTGCAATCATAAAATAGTCTAATATCTTCATTTTTTCAACATACGTAGCTATTACCCTCGAAAACTAAAACTTTTGACATAGGAAAAGAGCCTTTAATCACATTCTTTACCATTGCAATCATAAAATAGTCTAATATCTTCATTTTTTCACAGACGTAGCTATTACCCTCGAAAACTAAAACTTTTGACATAGGAAAAGAGCCTTTAATCACATTCTTTACCATGTGCAATCATAAAATAGTCTAATATCTTCATTTTTTCCAACAGACGTAGCTATTACCCTCGAAAACTAAAACTTTTGACATAGGAAAAGAGCCTTTAATCACATTCTTTACCATGTGCAATCATAAAATAGTCTAATATCTTCATTTTTTCAACAGACGTAGCTATTACCCTCGAAAACTAAAACTTTTGACATAGGAAAAGAGCCTTTAATCACATTCTTTACCATGTGCAATCATAAAATAGTCTAATATCTTCATTTTTTCAACATACGTAGCTATTACCCTCGAAAACTAAAACTTTTGACATAGGAAAAGAGCCTTTAATCACATTCTTTACCATGTGCAATCATAAAATAGTCTAATATCTTCATTTTTTCAACATACGTAGCTATTACCCTCGAAAACTAAAACTTTTGACATAGGAAAAGAGCCTTTAATCACATTCTTTACCATGTGCAATCATAAAATAGTCTAATATCTTCATTTTTTCAACAGACGTAGCTATTACCCTCGAAAACTAAAACTTTTGACATAGGAAAAGAGCCTTTAATCACATTCTTTACCATGTGCAATCATAAAATAGTCTAATATCTTCATTTTTTCAACAGACGTAGCTATTACCCTCGAAAACTAAAACTTTTGACATAGGAAAAGAGCCTTTAATCACATTCTTTACCATGTGCAATCATAAAATAGTCTAATATCTTCATTTTTTCACATACGTAGCTATTACCCTCGAAAACTAAAACTTTTGACATAGGAAAAGAGCCTTTAATCACATTCTTTACCATGTGCAATCATAAAATAGTCTAATATCTTCATTTTTTCAACAGACGTAGCTATTACCCTCGAAAACTAAAACTTTTGACATAGGAAAAGAGCCTTTAATCACATTCTTTACCATGTGCAATCATAAAATAGTCTAATATCTTCATTTTTTCAACATACGTAGCTATTACCCTCGAAAACTAAAACTTTTGACATAGGAAAAGAGCCTTTAATCACATTCTTTACCATGTGCAATCATAAAATAGTCTAATATCTTCATTTTTTCAACATACGTAGCTATTACCCTCGAAAACTAAAACTTTTGACATAGGAAAAGAGCCTTTAATCACATTCTTTACCATTGCAATCATAAAATAGTCTAATATCTTCATTTTTTCAACATACGTAGCTATTACCCTCGAAAACTAAAACTTTTGACATAGGAAAAGAGCCTTTAATCACATTCTTTACCATGTGCAATCATAAAATAGTCTAATATCTTCATTTTTTCAACATAGCTATTACCCTCGAAAACTAAAACTTTTGACATAGGAAAAGAGCCTTTAATCACATTCTTTACCATGTGCAATCATAAAATAGTCTAATATCTTCATTTTTTCAACATACGTAGCTATTACCCTCGAAAACTAAAACTTTTGACATAGGAAAAGAGCCTTTAATCACATTCTTTACCATGTGCAATCATAAAATAGTCTAATATCTTCATTTTTTCAACATACGTAGCTATTACCCTCGAAAACTAAAACTTTTGACATAGGAAAAGAGCCTTTAATCACATTCTTTACCATGTGCAATCATAAAATAGTCTAATATCTTCATTTTTTCAACATACGTAGCTATTACCCTCGAAAACTAAAACTTTTGACATAGGAAAAGAGCCTTTAATCACATTCTTTACCATTGCAATCATAAAATAGTCTAATATCTTCATTTTTTCAACATACGTAGCTATTACCCTCGAAAACTAAAACTTTTGACATAGGAAAAGAGCCTTTAATCACATTCTTTACCATGTGCAATCATAAAATAGTCTAATATCTTCATTTTTTCACAGACATAGCTATTACCCTCGAAAACTAAAACTTTTGACATAGGAAAAGAGCCTTTAATCACATTCTTTACCATGTGCAATCATAAAATAGTCTAATATCTTCATTTTTTCAACATACGTAGCTATTACCCTCGAAAACTAAAACTTTTGACATAGGAAAAGAGCCTTTAATCACATTCTTTACCATTGCAATCATAAAATAGTCTAATATCTTCATTTTTTCCACATACGTAGCTATTACCCTCGAAAACTAAAACTTTTGACATAGGAAAAGAGCCTTTAATCACATTCTTTACCATGTGCAATCATAAAATAGTCTAATATCTTCATTTTTTCAACATACGTAGCTATTACCCTCGAAAACTAAAACTTTTGACATAGGAAAAGAGCCTTTAATCACATTCTTTACCATGTGCAATCATAAAATAGTCTAATATCTTCATTTTTTCAACATACATAGCTATTACCCTCGAAAACTAAAACTTTTGACATAGGAAAAGAGCCTTTAATCACATTCTTTACCATGTGCAATCATAAAATAGTCTAATATCTTCATTTTTTCCAACACGTAGCTATTACCCTCGAAAACTAAAACTTTTGACATAGGAAAAGAGCCTTTAATCACATTCTTTACCATTGCAATCATAAAATAGTCTAATATCTTCATTTTTTCAACATACGTAGCTATTACCCTCGAAAACTAAAACTTTTGACATAGGAAAAGAGCCTTTAATCACATTCTTTACCATGTGCAATCATAAAATAGTCTAATATCTTCATTTTTTCAACATACGTAGCTATTACCCTCGAAAACTAAAACTTTTGACATAGGAAAAGAGCCTTTAATCACATTCTTTACCATGTGCAATCATAAAATAGTCTAATATCTTCATTTTTTCACAACGTAGCTATTACCCTCGAAAACTAAAACTTTTGACATAGGAAAAGAGCCTTTAATCACATTCTTTACCATGTGCAATCATAAAATAGTCTAATATCTTCATTTTTTCACAGACATAGCTATTACCCTCGAAAACTAAAACTTTTGACATAGGAAAAGAGCCTTTAATCACATTCTTTACCATGTGCAATCATAAAATAGTCTAATATCTTCATTTTTTCACACATAGCTATTACCCTCGAAAACTAAAACTTTTGACATAGGAAAAGAGCCTTTAATCACATTCTTTACCATTGCAATCATAAAATAGTCTAATATCTTCATTTTTTCAACATACGTAGCTATTACCCTCGAAAACTAAAACTTTTGACATAGGAAAAGAGCCTTTAATCACATTCTTTACCATGTGCAATCATAAAATAGTCTAATATCTTCATTTTTTCAACAGACGTAGCTATTACCCTCGAAAACTAAAACTTTTGAATAGGAAAAGAGCCTTTAATCACAA